>NC_042970.1:22915649-23215649 GCF_901001165.1 Salmo trutta | reverse complement strand
CATCTCCTCGTCTTTATCTGCCCCTGAGACGATTCGTCATGGATCAGATGAGACCATTTGTCATGGATTAGTGCACTTAAATGTCTCTGTGATAGTGGAAGCAGTCACTGGAAAAGCTTAGGCATCCTATTACACTGCTTTTTATGGCCGGCGGGGGGAAGAGACTAGGGATGGAGGTTGAACTGGCATTTTATTTGAGCTTCATACCATTTCTGTTCTCATACGACAAAGAAGCGCTGATTCATCAGAAAGACAGTCCACTTGGAGGAGGAGGTCTGGTTGAAGTAGGACTAGATTGTAAAAGTGGAATGAATATGTTGAACATGTTTGAATTCTTTCCTCTCTCTGTATGTTCACTCAGTGCCCTGTCAGAGCTGCATATTACTCTATGTAATCTGTCTACTGAGGACTTTGATACCTTCCTTGGCTTTCACCCCATCTTCTTCAATGATTCATTTGTTAGGAAACCTGAACGATTACTCTTGTTTGAGAATCCCTGACTCCAATAATGGAGGTACACATTGCGATAATATCTAGAAAGAGATTGTCACTATTTCATAATCTTCCTAGGCCTATTCAACACATTTAATTCAGCTGTAGCAAGATTTGAAGATGATTAGTATTTACCTAGCAGAGTTTCCTATCACAGGTGTCTCACTGCTGGTACGTTGATGGGCCTTTTTCCCCTGAGTGAAAAGCAATAGTAGCGGATTAGATCCTGTGCTATCCTTATCTTCTCTCTGAAGTCAGATAATTGTGTCAGACAGAGAACAGGTCCTGTTAATCACACAAGGTTTGTTCCTCTACTCCTGTCGTACAACAAACTCAAACTAATAGACCAACTCCCAGTTTAGAGGGAAGGGTTTGTCCTCTGCCCTATTTCAGCCTAACCTAGATTTAAACACCCTCATAACATTCACTGTGGTACTATCCAAGATAACAGTGGTTCTTTCAACTCCGGCGTTTAGATCGTTATAAAAAAAAATCTGTAAACAAAAAAACAGTATAATGGTCAGTGTGAAGTGACAGCAGAATGTGCACCTTCCCTGCCTGCAACACCAGTATCTGATAAAATCCCAGACCTTTTGGAAAAACACATACTGTAGCCTACCAAATGGAAGCCCATGCAGGGAACAAAATTGTTAATATATAGAACAATGCAAATACCAGTGTTTTTATGCAGCTAATCCACCACCCCCTGCCCTTTTTTTACCATGTGGCTGAACTGAAATAGCTTGGTCATGTTAATGGAGTAAAGAGACACAGGCAGGTAATTGTAATGCAGCTACTTTGCACTATCATTTAGAACCACTGCAGAGGACGAATGTTACTCATTTGCTATTTCGTTTGCAGAGAACTCTGCACTCCAGCACCTAATTTACTTAGTGACATTCAGAATTGATTGTCTTAAATGTGTAACAATTTGCCCCACAATCTGTTCACTTCAGTTTTGCATACCCTTTCAATGGGGTCACCTTATTTTTTAACATTGTTACATCTATGGGCTTTTATGTTTTTCTGTCGTGCGTAATGTGTGGTAGCCTATATCATAGGCTATATGTTGGATAACGGCACAATCATTTGAGCTTTTTTGGGCTTGAGCTCATAAAATGTATTTAATGTATGGCTCATCAGACTCAGGTAGCATCAGACTTGAACTTTCATGCCGATCAAAGCTCTAATCAAATAATATACTTTAGAATGACACTTCTGGTTCGGGCGGGAAATACTGAGTTACAATGGAGAAAAGTGATTATGCTCTATATGGAACATTTGTAAAATACTGGGAGAAATATTCAGCCCTAGTCGGTAGCTTATTCTTCAGATGTTTGGGGTTGCTGGTGAAACATGACGAGCAGGCATAGTCAAAGTGACACTGGACTAGCAGTGTCACTTTGGGGACAGTTGGGGACAGATTTTCATGGGAATATTCTAAAATCTGCATGAAAACAATATGCACATTTCAGGGTTTCCTTTACGAAAATGTTGTGCTGGACAACGTGACCGGGAAGATTTTAATTTACCAGACATTTGAGAAATTTACCTGACATCCATATGCTTTCAGATCTGGCTTGGAGCAGCCAGTGCCATCAATAAACAAGGGATATTGGCCAAATAAGCCACATTTACTTGTCCTTAAAAACAGCCTAAAACAAATGACAAAAACACTATTCCTTGTGTTTCGATGTGTAGCATATGCAAAACTTTGTAGCCATTTTTTATTGTTTTTAGGCTACTTTCCTACAAAAAAAATATTGTCCACCTCACGGTCCAACTGTTGGAGATTTGAGTGTGAAATGCATCAGGGCATCAGGGCATTGCATGCATAGGCTTATAAGCTTAGGAGTCCACTGTATGATATTAATAAAACAAAAATATATATAGCCTATATGAAGGAAGAAAAGCTTAGGCTTGTTCACCCACGACTGTGTGGCCAAACACGACTCCAACACCATCATTAAGTTTGCTGACGACACAACAGTGGTAGGCCTGATCACCGACAACGATGAGACAGCCTATAGGGAGGAGGTCAGAGACCTGGCAGTGTGGTGCCAGGACAACAACCTCTCCCTCAATGTGAGCAAGACAAAGCAGGCGGACCGAACAGGCCCGCATTAACATCTACGGGGCTGAAGAGGAGCGGGTCGGGAGTTTCAAGTTCCTTGGTGTCCACATCACCAATGAACTATCATGGTCCAAGCACACCAAGACAGTTGTGAAGAAGGCACAACAACACCTTTTCCCCCTTAGGAGACTGAAAAGATTTGGCATGGGTCCCCAGATCCTCAAAGTTATACAGCTGTACCATCAAGAGCATCCTGACCGGTTGCATCACCACCTGGTATGGCAACTGCTCTGCATCTGACCATAAGGCACTACAGAAGGTAGTGCATACAGCCCAGTACATCACTGGGGCCAAGCTTCCTGCCATCCAGGACCTATAAAATAGGCGGTGTCAGAGGAAAACCCATAAAATTGTCCGACTCCAGCCACCCAAGTCACCGACGGTTTTCTCTGCTACCGCACGGCAAGCGGTACCGGAGCGCCAAGTCTAGGTCCAAGAGGCTTCTAAACAGCTTCTACCCACAAGCCATAAGACTGCTGAACAATTAATCAAATTGCCACCGGACTATTTACATTGACTCCCCCCCTCCCTTTTGTACACTGCTGCTACTCGCTGTTTATTATCTATGTATAGTCACTTCACCCCCACCTACATGTACAAATTACCTCAACTAGCCTGTACCCCCGCACACTGACTCGGTACCGGTACCCCCTGTATATAGCATCATTATTGTTATGTTATTGGGTTACTTTTTATTATTTTTTATTTGATTTTATTTGGTAAATATTTTCTTAACTCTTCTTGAACTGCACTGTTGGTTAAGGGCTTGTAAGTAAGGTCTACACTTGTTGTATTCGGCTCATGTGACAAATAAAGTTTGATTTGAGAGAGATAAAGAGAGAGAGAGAGATGCCGGCGACATGCTACGACACCGACATGCATTTCTTTATGTCAGATGGCTACTGCGTCTGCTATACAGATATACTGTAGATGTACAGAAAGAGGCTAATTGGTTAATATTTTGTGTAAAGATAAGCATTATATTATTCGATTATAGGAGGAACTCCAGTAGGTCTGAAACATTCTTCCTCACCTCAAGTTCAACTGTTCGGAGTTGGTTGGACCTCCGTTGCACACTGCCTTCATATCATAGGCTTGCAGTAGCTAAAGCTTAATTATAGCCACACCAAACCTTCATAAAAAGTTTCTAAACTTTATTAGGGTAATATAAAAACTCAAGCCATTGTTTATAGGGAAAATATGAGCTGTCAGTCATATTGAAGCATATACAGCATTTCGTACAGTAATTTGGAACTTAATTTGGCCAAAGAAAATTGCTCAACAGAAGGAAACACTTGTGAACTGGTTTAAATCTTCACAAAAGGTTTGAACAGGCTATATTGCAGAAATGACCAACAAAGGCAAGTGCCTACCATACCCAACAAATGATAGAAATAGGCTAATGTTATTTATTAATCTTAAACTAAATATGGAGCACACAAATAAAAAGACTCAACAGAAGTAAACAAAACACATTAAATAACTGATTTCGATTAATAAATAGGCTTACAATAATAAATACATTAAAGTTCCAAAATGGAATCCTACCTGAATAGGGAGTTGCACAGTAGCCTGCATTCTTCTAATTTTTGTTCACTGCAATATTAAAACTTATGTTAAATTTCCCTTGTGGGCTTTTCACTCTTTTCCTCTAACTTTTGTTTTACTTCAATGAAAAAGGCCTCCATCTTCACAATCAACAGTGGCCTAGGCCAAGACTCCTCTGTTGCTCTCTCTCTCCTCAGCAGCAGGTGCACTTGCGCGCGAGGCGTGGGAGAATGGTGCTGAAGCGCGAATTCTGGGTATAGGCTATGATAGACAGCCTCTCCTGGACAATTTGGCCTGCTACGATTTTATTTATCACGCTTTTCATTTTTTTATCTGCAAATGCAGGCCATTACCAGCATAGGGAAACCCAGGAGCATTTCCCCATCAGCGTTGTTTCCATCAAATTGACTTGTTGCAGATAAAAGTCTGTACGTAAAAACATAGTGCACATAAAAATACCTGTACCAGATAAAAAAATACAAGTAAAATTGGTTTCCATAGCATTTTGAACTCTAGGCATACACATTGTATACTGTAGGTGTAGCGAATGTACCCACTCTGGTATTGGCACGTGTGCTCTAGCCAACAACTTGCAGATACAGCAATATTCTTTTTTATTTGTTAATGGCAGCCAAGCATCGATAATCATGACACCAGAATAAGACCCTCGATATGTATTGAAAGGAGCATCAACCTCATCACTGTGTACTTCCACCACCCTGTGAAGTTCATCATAACTTATTTCATCTGTAGCCTAATAAACTGCATGCTTTCCCATGATGTGGAGACATTTATCAGACATGTAGGCTACTTTACTCACATAAAAAGGATGGAAACCTGGTTAATGTCAAGCCTAGCTGGAATTATATTTTGAATGAACATGCACAAGCCTACAGGAGATTTTTGAAATATCCCAATCAGATTAAAACATTGTGCCTGGTTGTGTTAATGCCACATATAAAAGATAATACATTTAAAAAGTTCAATGATACATACTTTGGCTATATTGAAGCGTTAGAGGCTAGGTGTGCGAGCATTAGCCTCTCGGATTGGAGAAGAGGCAGAGTGTGTTAAGCTTTCCTGAATAACTGGGCTTGCCGGGAGCATATGTGACCACATTATTATAGCACAAATAATGATGATCTGCAACAGACAGCGCATTCAGTATCAGAAGTAAAAATACAGCCAGACTGGCCTGCTACTGTTTCTTTCTAAACTGTCCAGAGTAGACCCACAATGGATCCAAATGGAATGAAACATTCAAATCACAGGACTTTTGTGCCTTTATTCAAATGAATATTTTCACTGCAGCCTAGAGTATAATTTTATACCCACTTGAAAACAATAATGCAAGTTATTCATTGCATTTTGGTGTTGTAGGCTAGTCTAGGTAGGATAATTGTACTGTCCCTAAACAAAATCTCTGAGATTTTTGAGCTGTATGCCTCATGTCTTTGCTGTTCTTTCATGCACAGTGATGCACCTGGCCTCTCTGCTGCCTATCAGCTATTCCTATTTGTTCTCGTCGATTCCTATAAAAAATGTATGCAGCTTTGAATTTTTTTATGGGTGGTATGATTGCTACTTAGCCTATTGCAGATCTGGACAAACGATCCACCTACCATTATTGTCACTGTGAATGGTGTATAGAGGGCAGGAAATACTGTTTGACTGGTAGACTATACTGACCTCTGTGGTATAGTAAAGTTAGCAGATGGAAAAGCGTAGTGCACAAGGGAAGTACCAAAACACCTTGATATAGGGAAGGCGCATGTCACACCCTGACCATAGAGAGCCTTTTTTATTCTCTATTTTGGTTAGGTCGGGGTGTGACTAGGGGGGGTGTTCCTATCTAGGTTGTCTAGTTCTATGTTGGCCTGGTGTGGTTCCCAATAAGAGGCAGCAGTTTGTCGTTGTCTCTGATTGGGGATCATATTTAGGCAGCCATTTCCCCACTGGTTTTTGTGGGATCTTGTTTATGTGGAGTTGCCTGTGAGCACTCCATAGCTTCACGTGTTCGTTGCTCTTTATTGTTTTTTTGTGAGTTTCATTTAATAAAGATGTGGAACTCTACTCACGCTGCGCCTTGGTCTGAGTATGATTACAACGATGGTCGTGACAGCGCATGCAAGCAGATGAGGAAATGTGGCTAGGATGGAAGAAATGATGTAGTAAAACCTGCAAAAGACCTAATGTAAACCAGGGGAAAATACACACTATTATCACCTGCTCCCATTTAAAAAATACACACAACCCTCCCCAAAGCAAAAAAAAAACCTTCCCTATTTTGGATCAACCCTCCCCCAATAAATTGCGATATGTCCCTAACTAGTGCTTTTTTAACAGCTCTGAGTGCAAGTTAGTTCACTGAAGTCCCGACCATACAAGTGGGAATAAATATAGATGTAACAACTGATATTAAATCTCAGGTATCTTATCGCGTTAGGTCTGAATTGATCGTCCCTTGCTCATTGTTCATGTTGTACCACTGAAATATTTAGAGTTAACATCTGTAGCTCTGCCTTTAGAGGCCCAGTGTAGTCAAAATTCTGTTTTTCCTGTGTTTTGTATCATATTGTACAACAGCTGATGAAACTAACAATCTACACAGGACCTTCTAATCAAGAAGGTTTGCATGGGCAGAAGTTTCGGCTTGCCTGGTGACATCACCAGTCGGTAAATTGGTTAATAGACCAAAAACAGAGTTCCAAACCTCTCTGGCAAAAACTGCTAGTTTTCAGTTATCCCTCCCCTCCCAGACAGTCCTAGTAAAATTCTTGCTTGAGAAATAGTTTTTTGCTAAAAAGCTATTTTTCACAATTTTAATGGAAATCTACACTACATGGCCAAAATCTGTGGACACCCCTTCACATTAGTGTATTCAGCTATTACAGCCACACCCGTTGCTGACAGGTGTATAAAATCGAGCACACAGCCATGAGATCTCCATATACAAACATTGGCAGTAGAATGGCCCGTAATGAAGAGCTCAGTGACTTCATAGAATGCCACCTTCGCAACAAGTCATTTTGTCAAATTTCTGGCCTGCTAGAGCTACCCCCGGTCAAGTGCTGTTAATGTGAAGTGGAAACGTCTAGGAGCAGCAAAGGCTCAGTCGTGAAGTGGTAGGCCACACAAGCTCACAGAATGGGACCGCCGAGTGCTAAAGCGCGTAGCGCGTAAAAATAGTCTGTCCTCGGTTTTAACACTACCGAGTTCCAAACTGCCTCTGGAAGCAATGTCAGTACAAGAACTGTTCATCGGGAGCTTCATGAAATGGGTCTCCATGGCCAAGCAGCCGCACACAAGCCTAAGATCACCATGCGCAATGCCAAGCGTCGGCTGGAGTGGTGTAAAGCTTACTGCCATTGGTCTCTGGAGAAGTTGTTCGACGAGCAGGTGTCCACATAGTATATAAGAGTAAGGTATTTAATTGTTTCCCAGAAATAATTTGATATTGATATAAAAATGTCTGCATTGGACCTTTAAAGTCCCTGTCTGGGTTCTCATCATCCTACCCTCCACAGTCAGGAAACAATACCTGCGTAACACTGCATCTATATTTTAGAGTGAAATAACCTCTCTCACATGTATAGCTGTACTTTCTTAACTTGATCAGTTTCTCACAGCAGGAAAATAATCCTGCAACAACAGAACATGTGAATTATAACGTGGATTATAATTCATTTACATTTTTGTAGGGGTTGATACATTTTTCTTTAGGGCAAACCAAGTCTGAAATGTTTAAGTGGAAATTCCTGCTGTGATAATAACATTAATCATTCTAGGTTTTTTGAACAGTGTAATTAGGCATATGGCATTGTAGACAGTTTTTTGAGCATGTATATAATATGTTGCAAAGGAGACATTTTTTGTTAGTGATTCATTATAATATCTTTATTTTAGCAGTGAAGTGTAATAAACATGCATTACAGGGTTAAATATATGGATTTGATTTGCTTTTGAATAACACCTTTGTCACAAGGAGTGATTGAAAGTATGTCTAAATTGTCTACCAGGCTGCCCTATCAGGGTGAGAATAGGTCTTGTGTGATGTGCCTGGTACCTGGCCATATCTGTGGTAGTTTGCAGACAGAGGCAGTGTTACATCGTCTCATCACCACCTTATCGGCCAGGGAGACACTTGATAATGCAGTGAGAGATGTCGCGGAGAGGGAAAGCACCTGCTCTACACTATTCATCACATCTTCTCAACAAACATGACTGTATCTAAATGAATACAGGCCCGATTAGATACAGTAGCCAGACGACAGAGAAATGCTAGATACGACATTGACAACGGTCATCGAAATTTTTAAACGGTTTAAAAAACGATTAAAATAAATGCTAAATTTGATCAATGAATGAAAATACTCCCAACTTTTAGAACTTTTAAAAATCAATCAGGTATTGACTGAATTATAGCACATAAAACACTGTACTGGCACAGAGAAGTAATACATGTTCAGGCAGTTTGTTGGGAATTCAGGTGTTCAATTTATTGTGTAATTTCACTTTTTTTCTTATAATGCACTCATATATACATTTTCTTAGTATATCAGGTATTTTTTAAATACATTGTTATAAAATAAAGAAAATGTTATGTGCATGTATACAATGGGTGTATTTACATACATTAATACAATAATGTAAAGAGGGGGAACAGGGCTGAAACCACCCAAAACATCTATAGGCCTACCTGCTCAGTCCACCCTACCTGCTCAGTCCACCCTACCTGCTCAGTCCACCCTACCTGCTCTGTCTACCCTACCTGCTCTGTCAACCCAACCTGCTCTGTCTAGCCTACCTGCTCTGTCAACCTTACCTGCTCTGTCTACTCTACCTGCTCTGTCAACCCTACCTGCTCTGTCAACCTTACCTCCTCTGTCTACCCTACATGCTCTGTCCACCCTACCTGCTCTGTCAACCTTACCTGCTCGGTCTACTCTACCTGCTCTGTCTACCCTACCTGCTCTGTCAACCTTACCTGCTCTGTCTACCCTACCTGCTCTGTCCACCCTACCTGCTCTGTCAACCCTACCTGCTCTGTCTACCCTACCTGCTCTGTCAACCTTACCTGCTCTGTCTACCCTACCTGCTCTGTCTACCTTACCTGCTCTGTCAACTTTACTTACTCTGTCTACCCTACCTGCTCTGTCAACCCTACCTGCTCTGTCTACCCTACCTTCTCTGTCAACCCTACCTGCTCTGTCTACCCTACCTGCTCTGTCAACCCTACCTGCTCTGTCAACCTTACCTGCTCTGTCTATGCCTACCTGCTCTGTCAACCCTACCTGCTCTGTCAACCCTACCTGCTCTGTCTACCCTACCTGCTCTGTCTATGCCTACCTGCTCTGTCAACCCAACCTGCTCTGTCTAGCCTACCTGCTCTGTCAACCT
This sequence comes from Salmo trutta, assembly GCF_901001165.1. Classification (NCBI taxonomy): domain Eukaryota; kingdom Metazoa; phylum Chordata; class Actinopteri; order Salmoniformes; family Salmonidae; genus Salmo; species Salmo trutta. Next base: position 23,206,075 of record NC_042970.1, on the reverse strand, counting down.
TACCTGCTCTGTCTACCCTACCTGCTCTGTCTACCCTACCTGCTCTGTCAACCTTACCTGCTCTGTCTACCCTACCTGCTCTGTCCACCCTACCTGCTCTGTCCACCCTACCTGCTCTGTCAACCCTACCTGCTCTGTCTACCCTACCTGCTCTGTCTACCTTACCTGCTCTGTCAACTTTACTTACTCTGTTCACCCTACCTGCTCTGTCTACCCTACCTGCTCTGTCTACCCTACCTGCTCTGTCAACCCTACCTGCTCTGTCTACCCTACCTTCTCTGTCAACCCTACCTGCTCTGTCTACCCTACCTGCTCTGTCTACCCTACCTGCTCTGTCAACCTGACCTGCTCTGTCCACCCTACCTGCTCTGTCAACCCTACCTTCTCTGTCAACCCAACCTGCTCTGTCTAGCCTACCTGCTCTGTCAACCTTACCTGCTCTGTCTACCCTACCTGCTCTGTCTACCCTACCTGCTCTGTGTACCCTACCTGCTCTGTCAACCCTACCTGCTCTGTCTACCCTACCTGCTCTGTCTACCTTACCTGCTCTGTCAACTTTACTTACTCTGTTTACCCTACCTGCTCTGTCTACCCTACCTGCTCTGTCTACCCTACCTGCTCTGTCAACCCTACCTGCTCTGTCTACCCTACCGTCTCTGTCAACCCTACCTGCTCTGTCTACCCTACCTTCTCTGTCAACCCTACCTGCTCTGTCTACCCTACCTGCTCTGTCAACCCAACCTGCTCTGTCTAGCCTACCTGCTCTGTCAACCTTACCTGCTCTGTCTACCCTACCTGCTCTGTCTACCCTACATGCTCTGTCAACCTTACCTGCTCTGTCTACCCTACCTGCTCTGTCCACCCTACCTGCTCTGTCAACCCTACCTGCTCTGTCTACCCTACCTGCTCTGTCTACCTTACCTTCTCTGTCAACTTTACTTACTCTGTTTCCCTACCTGCTCTGTCTACCCTACCTGCTCTGTCTACCCTACCTGCTCTGTCAACCCTACCTGCTCTGTCTACCCTACCTTCTCTGTCAACCCTACCTGCTCTGTCTACCCTACCTGCTCTGTCAACCCTACCTGCTCTGTCAACCTTACCTGCTCTGTCTATGCCTACCTGCTCTGTCAACCCTACCTGCTCTGTCCACCCTACCTGCTCTGTCTACCCTACATGCTCTGTCTATGCCTACCTGCTCTGTCAACCCTACCTGCTCTGTCTACCCTACCTGCTCTGTCTACCCTACCTGCTCTGTTTACCCTACCTGCTCTTTCTATGCCTACCTGCTCTGTCAACCCTACCTGCTCTGTCAACCTTACCTGCTCTGTCAACCCTACCTGCTCTGTTTACCCTACCTGCTCGGTCTACCCTACCTGCTCTGTCTATGCCTACCTGCTCTGTCTACCCTACCTGCTCTGTCAACCTTACCTGCTCTGTCTACCCTACCTGCTCTGTTCACCCTACCTGCTCTGTTTACCCTACCTGCTCTGTCTATGCCTACCTGCTCGGTCTACCCTACCAGCTCTGTCTACCCTACCTGCTCTGTCTATTTCTACCTGCTCGGTCTACCCTACCTGCTCTGTTTACCCTACCTGCTCTGCCTATGCCTACCTGCTCGGTCTACCCTACCTGCTCTGTCTACCCTACCTGCTCTGTCTACTCTACCTGCTCTGTCTATGCCTACCTGCTCGGTCTACCCTACCTGCTCTGTCATCCCTACCTGCTCTGTCTACCCTACCTGCTCTGTCTACCCTACCTGCTCTGTCTACCCTACCTGCTCTGTCTATGCCTACCTGCTCGGTCTACCCTACCTTCTCTGTCAACCCTACCTGCTCTGTCAACCCTACCTGCTCTGTCTACCCTACCTGCTCTGTCAACCCTACCTGCTCTGTCTACCCTACCTGCTCTGTCTACCCTACCTTCTCTGTCAACCCTACCTGCTCTGTCTACCCTACCTGCTCTGTCTACCCTACCTGCTCTGTCTATGCCTACCTGCTCGGTCTACCCTACCTTCTCTGTCAACCCTACCTGCTCTGTCAACCCTACCTGCTCTGTCTACCCTACCTGCTCTGTCAACCCTACCTGCTCTGTCTACCCTACCTGCTCTGTCTACCCTACCTTCTCTGTCAACCCTACCTGCTCTGTCTACCCTACCTGCTCTGTCAACCCTACCAGCTCTGTCTACCCTACCTGCTCTGTCAACCTTACCTGCTCTGTCAACCATACTTGCTCTGTCCACCAAAACTGCTCTGTACCCTACCTGCTCTGTCTAGGCCTACCTGCTCTGTCCACCCTACCTGCTCTGCCAACCCTACCTGCTCTGTCTTGGCTTACCTGCTCTGTCTACCCTACCTGCTCTGTCTATGCCTACCTGCTCTGTCAACCCTACCTGCTCTGTCTACCCTACCTGCTCTGTCAACCCTACCTGCTCTGTTTACCCTACCTGCTCTGTCTAGGCCTACCTGCTCTTTTCACCCTACCTGCTCTGTTCACCCTACCTGCTCTGGTGCCCCTACCTGCTTTGTTTACCCTACCTGCTCTGTCTAGGCCTACCTGCTCTGTTCACCCTACCTGCTCTGTCCACCCTACCTGCTTTGTCTACCCTACCTGCTCTGTTCAGGCCTACCTGCTCTGTTCACCCTACCTGCTCTGTCTACCCTACCTGCTCTGTCTACCCTACCTGCTCTGTCTACCCTACCCACTCTGTATACCCTACCTGCTCTGTCTAGGCCTACCTGCTCTGTTCACCCCACCTGCTCTGTCTACCCTACCTGCTCTGTCTAGGCTTACCTGCTCTGTCTACCTTACCTGCTCTGTCTACCCAACCTGCTCTGTCGACCCTACCTGCTCTGTATAGTTCTACCTGCTCTGTCATCCTACCTGCTCTGTCTAGGCCTACCTGCACTCACTTGCGCTGTGTAGACTGCCTAATTAATTATTCATTACTGTCATTGTCTTTTCTCTTGCATTAGTGTGTCAAGAGAAGGATACCCATAATTTAAAATGTAAACGCTGGGCTCTAGATTACAGCTATCTATACACTTTAGATACTTTACATTAGTTGCAAGATCAGACATATTATCAGTGCTCCTTTTCAGAAGTTGCTTTCATTTCAGCGCATTTAATTTTATGAGCATTTCATCTATTTTAAATCAGAACTTTTTTCAGTTGCACAAAACATCAGCATCCATCAATATATACTGATCTTTCTTCTGTGATGTAACTGTTGTGACAGTGTGCTAAGTCCCAGACAAAGTGTTAGTGTTCTTATAGATGCAACAAAAAGACAATGTATTCCATTGAGCCCATTTCAGCCATTATCGGAGTGTGTTTGACAGGTCATTACTAATGGGAAAAAACGAATGGCACAATCAAGAGTGGGAAAGAGTCACCAGAGTAAAATGAAAGCAATCAATCCAGTGAGATTAAAGTGACAAGTGGATTTTGGCACCCCTCAAATACAGGAAATTGATGGCTGAAAAGGAGAGAGCCTCAGGTGGGCGGGGCATGTACGTTGCTATAGAGTCCTTCAAAACAAGCTTGTTCTGAAAGAACATTTTGTCCCAAAACTCAATGTACGTATCTCCAGATGTTCACGGAAGACATTGAAGGTTGAAGACATCAGGGCTTTGGATACATACAGGGCTTGTCTAACAGAGAGGTATACAGGGGCTTGCAAAAGTATTCACCCCATTAGCATTTTTCCTATTTTGTTGCCTTACAATCTAGAATTAAAATAGATTTTTGGGGGGTTTGTATCATTTGATTTACACAACATGCCTACCATTTTGACGATGCAACATATTTTTTTATTGTGAAACAAACAAGAAATAAGACAAAAAAACCTGAAACTTGAGCGTGCATAACTATTCACCCCCCCAAAGTCAATACTTTGTAGAGACACCTTTTGCAGCAATTACAGCTGCAAGTCTCTTGGGGTATGTCTCTATAAGCTTGGCACATCTATGATTTTTGCTCATTCTTCAAGGCAAAACTGCTCCAGCACCTTCAAGTTGGATGGGTTCCGCTGGTGTACTGCAATCTTTAAGTCATACAACAGATTCTCAATTGGGTTGAGGTCTGAGCTTTGACTAGGCCATTCCAAGACATTTAAATGTTTCTCCTTAAACCACTCGGGTGTTGCTTTAGCAGTATGCTTAGGGTTATTGTCCTGCTGGAAGGTGAACCTCCGTCCCAGTCTCAAATCTCTGGAAGACTGAAACAGGTTTCCCTCAAGAATTTCCCTGTATGTAGCACCATCCATCATTCCTTCAATTCTGACCAGTTTCCCAGTCGCTGCCGATGAAAAACATCCCCACATCATGATGCTGCCACCACCATGCTTCACTGTGGGGATGGTGGGCCGGGGTGATGAGAGGTCTTGGGTTTGCACCAGACATAGCGTTTTCCTTGATGGCCAAAAAGCTACATTTTAGTTTCATCTGACCAGAGTACCTTCTTCCATATGTTTGGGGAGTCTCCCACATGCCTTTTGGTGAACACCAAACATGTTTGCTTATTGCTTTCTTTAAGCAATGGCTTTTTTCTAGCCACTCTTCCATAAGCCCAGCTCTGTGGAGTGTACGGCTTAAAGTGGTCCTATGGACAGATAATCCAATCTCCTCTGTGGAGCTTTGCAGCTCCTTCAGTGTTATCTATGGTCTCTTTGTTTCCTCTCTGATTAATGCCCTCCTTGCCTGGTCCGTGAGTTTTGGTGGGCATCCCTCTTTTGGCAGGTTTGTTGTGGTGCCATATTACTTCAATTTTTTAATAATGGATTTAAAGGTGCTCCATGGGATGTTCAAAGTTTCTGATCTTTTTTTATAACCCAACCCTGATCTGTACTTCTCCACAACTTTGTCCTGACCTGTTTGGAGAGCTCCTTGGTCTTCATGGTGTCGCATGCTTGGTGGTGCCCCTTGCTTAGTGGTGTTGCAGACTCTGGGGCCTTTCAGAACAGGTGTATATATACTGAGATCATGTGACACTTAGATTGCACACAGGTGGACTTTACTTAACTAGTTATGTGACTTCTGAAGGTAATTGGTTGCACCAGATCTTATTTAAGGGCTTCATAGCAAAGGGGGTGAATACATATGCACGCACCACTTTTCCGTTAGAATTTCTTTTAACTTTTTTGAAACAAGTAATTTTTTTCATTTCACTTCATCAATTTGGACTATTTTGTGTATGTCCATTACATGAAATCCAAGTAAATATACATTTAAATTACAGGTTGTATTGCAACAAAATAGGAAAAATGCCAAAGCGGATGAATACTTTTGCAAGGCACTGTACATGTCAGCACAATACATTAAACATGATAATGTACAGTTGGTGCACAGGTTGAGAGACAAATTGAACTATTCAAGGTGACAGACAGTGACACATTCAATATGGCCTTGGACATTCTTGTCTGCATCTAGCTGACCTGGGGTGTAATCTTTAGGCCAAATTTTCCATTTTATAACTAAAACAAGAGTTTCTTTTGGACAAATTCATACTCGTTTCGTTCCATTTAAGAAAAGTTTTGCAACAGAATCGGCGGAATGAATACACCCCTGATCACCTCCACACTCAGTTCACTTTCATAGCAGCCACATACAGCATCATCACTTTGCTTGTTGTATAATTCCTTCTCACATCAATGCACTCTCCTCCTCTCACATTTTCCCTTCGATTGTGGACTTCAGTGCACAACACCAGAGCTGCCTGTGACCAGGCGCAAAAACCTATCCAACCCAAACCTTCCTACCATATCCGCTAACTGCTTCACAGCCTACATCATTGCCACCATATTAGCTAACGTCATAGTCAACAAACTATAACTAACGCGTTAGTAAACACACAATCCAATCAATTTCTACAATTACACAGTACAGTGTACAGCAAGCAGTAACTCGGGGCCCCCCGGTGGCAATAAATTAATAAAACCGAAGCTTATCTTGACTTGGAAGAGTTGCAGTGTTGGAAAGCCTTAGTCATTTAGCTAACATGAATAGCATACCTCTCTGTTTGAGTCAGGTTTTTGAGTAGGCAAAATCAGCTGCATTAGTTAAGTAAGTGAAAGGTAAACTAAGAAGAAGAAAAAAATACAACGAAATATATCTAGCTTTGCCTCTCTCAACTGTTTCTCCTTAATGTTTTGTTCAAAACTGTTCAACTACTGTCTTTCTCTCTCTTTGAGTCAACTACTCACCACACTGTATGCACTGCAGTGCTAGCTAGCAGTAGCTTATGCTTTCAGTAATAGATTGAAGGAAGGAAGGAATGAAGGAAGGAAGGGGGTTAGAAAGCAGAGGTGGGAATCACTGGTTTAATTGAGAAATGGAGTATCTGCTCCAGAAATGACCATTTCTTACAGGTCATGGTCCCCGCCCTGACACTGTGACACTGAGACTGACAGTGTGTGTGTGTGTGTGTGTGTGTGTGTGTGTGTGTGTGTGTGTGTGTGTGTGTGTGTGTGTGTGTGTGTGTGTGTGTGTGTGTGTGTGTGTGTGTGTGTGTGTGTGTGTGTGTGTGTGTGTAGGCTCCCGAGAAGCAGTGTGTGACGGTGGCAGCTGTGTGTGTCATAGCGATCTGCCTTGGGCTGACATCCACAGATAGGAAATATTCCATCTCCAGTCACGCTACTGAGATGTGTCACCATGTTAGAATTTCTCTTAACTGATCTGCTGCTTTCTTTGTGTTCATCTATTTTTATCTATTTGGCCAGGAATTCCAACAAAAAGCTCTCTCTATTCACCAAGTATTCCTAAAGGCACCATCATGTGTTCCACAGTTTACCACAGAAGATGTAGAAACAAACCATTATCTATAGGAACAAGTGCTTTTTTAATCCTGTGAACCATTGCCTTAGTGTTCTCTGGCTAAGAGCCACCTGCTCAGTGCTTGAACGTCCACCTTGTGGCAGAGGTTGAGAACATCCACAGCGAGTCTGGAGTTAGCCTGAGCACCACTTGAACGCTGAATCAATGAATGAGATTTAAATTAAACGTAGAAGATGAAAGCTCTTCACCCTGCATTGCAGATGCTATCCAGTAGACAGCCGCTGAACGAGCCACTGCCTGAGACGAGGAGGGGGGATTCAGCCGGAGAACTCTTCCTCATTTCCTGGGTGATGTGGGCTAATGGTAGTGATATTGGATGGAGAATACAAGCTCTCATAAGGTCTTAAAGGCTATGGTGAACATAACAGTCCATCCCAGGGAGAATTGGATGCAGAGGAGGATGAGCCATTGTAAGTCCCTTTCAGACCATCACTTCCTATGTGAGGCCACTCAGGAGAGCTGCTCTTGTGGCAGTACTGATAATGGAAACAATATGATAGTGTACTGAGTTACCCTATCATACATATGTGATTATAGTATACTGCCTTATGTATGGAATGGAATGGTGAAGCAACATATTGTTTTCTGATAGATAAAACATGTAAAATGTGGGTTTTGAGATGGAATAGAAACATTTTAATATGCAAAATGAGTCAATCAACGAAACGGATATATTGACCTAAAAGACGACGCCCATCTTAGGAAACATCTTGATGTTTTTTCATTGAGAACCAGACATGTGAGTATTTACCATTCCCCTGACTCCCTGTGTCACTGTGTCTCTGTGTGTCTACAGAGCACTAGATTGGATTTGTGATTTCTGTTTGTGGACTCTCATCTCCTGATCTGGCTGAGAAGCAAGCGTGGCGCAAGGAGCTAGACATTTGCTTGGCTGGGGGATGATTTGGCAGATCAATCCCTTTCCCCGGTACGATGACCACTATTTATCATTGTTTACCCGGCCGCCGCTTGTGAGATGCTGGGTGCCATTCATTCCCAGAATGCCTTTCTGATCAGCCATTTGCATCTTCCCACCCGCCTGCCCCGCCTGCCGCGCCCGCCTGTGTCTGTGCTGGAGCCCAGTCTGCTCTGCTCTGATGCATTCGCTGTGTACCAGCCACACAGAAGGCACCCATTTGATCAGGGAGACACAGCAATGGCCGGTAGGGAGTGTGGCTAAACGACTGGCTGTCATTGGTCCTTAAGAGCAGGCCGTTCTCTCAGCCTGCCTGTCAGTAAATAGTACGTTAACCTTTTTAAAAACCTGCCATCCCTCCATTGCCACTTGTGATGTGCTGGGCGTGAATTTGGTGTCACTCAGCTCTGATTTTCTATTCCATAGTCGGGTCTAGTCAAGGACCGGCTGGTTTCTCTCCTGTGGGGTGTGTGTGTGTGCTCTCTCTCGGTGACAAAGATGTGTGTGTGTGTGCGGGTTCGTGTGTGTGCACATTTGTGCATGCATGTGTGTGGAACATGGGACTGGCTGGAAAGCAGGTCACCTGCCACTACTCATGGGGGTGATTGGACCTGCTCTGGCACGCCTCGCCCTTCCTTGTCCATCTATGCCCACCTTGTCCAGACAGCTTCCTCCTCCCCTGAAATCTATCCAGCCTGGGAGCGCAGGCCTGGCCTCACTCAATTCATCTGTAGGGCCATTATAATAGACTTGCGTTATGGTGTTACAATGACGTTTAAGATGAACAATCAGGAGTGGTACCATCAGATGAAACAATTTCCAGCAGATAAACTAGGCCTGCCATAAAGTGAGCCGCATTCTCACCTGCATCTGGCATCTCAACACCTCCAGTGTGTTCCGATTACTTATTAAACCAGACAGCTACACCTTCTATCTAATGGACGGTTGCTTGTAGGAATAGACAACAGTTCAGTTTAACATCATGCAGGGAGCTGTAGGATTATAATTTCACATCATATTACACAATCTTCTCTGCTAAATGTGCACATTCTAATTCCCCCTGAATAAGTAGATCAGATATGTAAACAAATGGTCATATCTTGGTGAAACCGTATGTTCTATCAGTATCAACATCTGTTTCTCTCATGTCGCTGGCAGAGACATTTTCAGGATCATATTCAGCCCTTATCTCATCTCACTCGCAAATCCATTTTTAGAAGTTTCGACTTTAATGGCAGGAATTTCCTCATCCCTCTCCCCTCAGATATAAGATTACACGTTTCACCCTGAGCAATAGACAGAAACTAATCTGTTGTGCATGTAAGAAATGTATCTGTGCTGTGGAAATGACAGCTCTGACGGCCTAAGTCCTGATATTAGGTATTTAATGGGCCAGTAGAAAGCCAGTCTGGCTGTGAACTGTGAACCCATGCAACACTTAGAGCACATGAGGATACTAATGCGCTGTCTGCCTCATCTCATCACACTGGGTTTACCCATCAGACAATCATGAATGGGCCTCCAGGATGGGTGGTGGGTGAGTGTCTACCTATCTATTATGCAACTGTTGTATAGCAGCTAAGAGTATGGTCTGGTGGACTCCTGTTTATCGGCCAAACCTTCAGAGGAATCCACTCCAGACATTGCGGCTATTCTGAGTAGTGATTGCGTAACATATCAAACTACTGTACGTGTGACTGTCAAACATATCTATCTGGCATAATATCTCTACAGTGATTTGCCTTTTATTTGATAGTTAATTGTTTTTACTAAGATGGGAGATATTTTCCCCCTGAAGTCAAATCTCGTTCCAGGTCCCCCTAGAATGATTATCAGTATGCATGTGTGTGTGTGAAAGAGAGAGTGTGTGTTTATTCGTTTGTGTGTATGGCATGCATATTGATCAGCAATTATGACACAATTAGCATATGAATGGCACAGTGAGATTCATTTCCATTTGGTCTTATAGTACATTATAAACTGGGTGGTTTGAGCCATGAATGCTGATTGGCTGACAGCAGTGGTATATCAGACCATATACCACAGGTATGACAAAACATTTATTTTTACTGCTCTAATTACATTGGTAACCAGTTTATAATAAACTGAGCAAAAAAATAAACGTCCTCTCAATCTTGCAGGAAGTCACGCACAGAATGAGCATTATGGCTAGTGGCATTGTCATGCTGGAGGGTCATGTCAGGATGAGGGTACCACACGAGGGAGGAGGATGTCTTCCCTGTAATGCACAGCGTTGAGATTGCCTGCAATGACAACAAGCTTAGTCCGAGACCATGACGGACCCTCCTCCAAATCGATCCCGCTCCAGAGTACAGGCCTCGGTGTAATGCTCATTCCTTCGACGATAAACGTGAATCCGACCATCACCCCTGGTGAGACAAAACCTCAACTTGTCAGTGAAGAGCACTTTTTCCCAGTCCTGTCTGGTCCAGCGATGGTGGGTTTGTGCCCATAGGCGACGTTGTTGCCGGTGATGTCTGGTGAGGACCTGCCTTACAACAGGCCTACAAGCCCTCAGTCTAGCCTCTCTCAGCCTATAGTGGACAGTCTGAGCATTGATGGAGGGATTGTGCATTCCTGGTGTCACTCGGGCAGTTGTTGTTGCCATCCTGTACCTGGCCCGCAGATGTGATGTTCAGATGTACCGATCCTGTGCAGGTGTTGCTACATGTGGTCTGCCACTGCGAGGACGATCAGCTGTCCGTCCTGTCTCCCTGTAGCGCTGTCTTAGGCATCTCACAGTACGGACATTGCAATTTATTGCCCTGGCCACATCTGCAGTCCTCATACCTCCTTGCAGCATGCCTAAGGCACGTTCACGCAGATGAGCAGGGACCCTGGGCATCTTTCTTTTGGTGTTTTTCAGAGTCAGTAAAAAGGTCTCTTTAGTGTCCTAAGTTTTCATAACTGTGACCTTAATTGCCTACCGTCTGTAAGCTGTTAGTGTCTTAACGACCGTTCCACAGGTGCATATTCATGAATTGTTGGGAAACAGTGTTTAAATCCTTTACAATGAAGATCTGTGAAGTTATTTGGATTTTTACAATTTATATTTGAAAGACAGGGTCCTGAAAAAGGGACGTTTCTTTTTTTGCTGAGTTTAGCAATAAGGCACCTCAGGGGTTTGTGGTATATGGCCAAGGGCTGTATCCAGGCACTCCGCGTTGCGTCGTACATAAGAACATCACTTAGGCGTGGTATATTGGCCATATACCACAAACCCCTAAGCTGCCTTATTGCTTAAGTATATCGCAAGATATCGTAAACTCAAATATGATAGTTGAACACACTCAAGTGTTATTATTATGATATAATATCATTAACTATAATTACATTTTAAGTAGATCTCGGAGGTAGAACAGTTTAAACAGCTACTTGAATTCATCTAAATGCATGGGGTGCATGGCTAGCTCGCCTGCTTTTTGGTAACTATTAGCCGGCAAGTGTATTAGTGTATTAACTGCATAAGTTGAGTACATTAATTGAAGTGTACATTATTGCTGTGCAAAAATACATATGATTATTTTCTTTACATTTTTTTACTTATACTGGATCTGGGTTTACTTAGCATTGCACAGCAGCCTACCTAATGAACTGAAGCCAACAGCCAACCTGCCAGCTAAAGCAACACACTTTAACTGTGCTTAATTAAGGTAATTTTGACAGCAGGTGCTTTGGAAGCTTGAGTATTTACGCTAGTTAAGCTTGACAGGGGTGATGCATAAACATATAAACAGACATTGCAGTGAGGCCTATAATTGAACACTACCAGTGACTGTACACAGGTAATTGTTTTAGTCATTTGATGTAGTGCCTCTCTCACGCTGAGCAAGGTGACAACAGCCAATGTCACCTTCTCACACACTGACACACCTATCATCCCACTCAAATCAACCAGTGCACTCTCAACAGCATGGGGGAAATGTACTTATTAATATTAGAAATACATTTACACCTCATTAATAACACATTTGATGAGGTTTGAAGTTGAATAATTACATTTTTATCTCTTTCTTTGAGCGCTTCTAAACCTCAAAAAGCTTTATCAATGAATCAGGGCCCTATCCTCCTGTTGAGTCACTCTATTTAACGGTTTGTGTGAATCAAACACTGCGGTTTAGAAGTAACACAGGATTGAGTCCTTTGGCCACAGCTTGTTGATTGGTTGGTTCTTGCATGCATATTTGAGCTGCAGAAATAGGGTGTGTTTTGTGGGAGGAAACACAGCAGGATCAGGTGAGAAACAAGAGAACGATTGAGACTCGTTTTTCCCCCACCTGTTGCCAACTTACACCCACGTTTGAGTCTGTCGCAGAGACAGGAGTTGGTGACATGGCTCAGTGCTACCAACCTCACCCTCTCTCTCCTGAGTAAACTCTCATCTCGCTTCCCTGCTGGGAAAAAAGCATGAAACAAATAAAGAAGAAATACAGGGAAACTCTCAGAGGTATAGCAACGTCTGTTATCCGTGAGTTCCATCATCGCTTAATTAGTTGATATAAAACTAATCTAACCGCACACACATACCAGGAAGACTATAATAAGACAGTATTCTCTTGACATACCCTCTGAGGACTGAGCTGGGTTATCTGTACAGCTAGTATTGTAGCTGCAGGCTATACACATCACTCTCTTGCACTGTATCTCTCTATGTATCTCTCTCTCTATCTCTCACTCTATTCTCCAGTGTACTCTCATTACATGGGCCCACTGCATGTTCCCAAGAGCACACCCGTTAAACATTTCCAAAGGATTGATATTACTATGGTACTTTACTGGATGGAGGGACAGTCATTGCAGTATGTAGAGATACAATAGTATTTGTAGAGAAGGCTTGGATCATGTCAATACACCAGTGGGTATAGGGAGTCCATAGGGATACAATAGCATAGTTATGTAAACAAAGATGTAAAAAGACCAGGCATTTTGTGGTGTGTTAAACAATAACATAGAACATGACAATACAGCCTGATGTGAGAACATTGAATAAGTGTGACAGGATCGGACAGAGAGAATGTGTTGTGCTGTGTTGTGTTGTGTTGTGTTGTATTGTGTTGTGTTGTGTTGTATTGTATTGCGTTGTATTATGTGGTGTTGTATTGTGGGTTGTGTGGTGTTATGTTGTACTGTGTGGTGTGGCGTTGTGTGGTGTTGCATTGTGTGGTGTTGTCTGGTGTTATGTTGTGTTGTGTGGTGTCCTGTGGTATCCTGTGGTGTTCTGTGGTATCCTGTGGTGTTCTGTGCTGTTCTGTGGTGTTCTGTGGTGTTCTGTGGTGTTCTGTGGTGTTCTGTTGTGTTGTGTGGTATCCTGTGGTGTTATGTGGTATCCTGTGGTGTTATGTGGTATCCTGTGGTGTTATGTTGTGTTCTGTGGTGTTCTGTGGTGTTCTGTGCTGTTCTGTGGTGTTCTGTGGTGTTCTGTGGTGTTCTGTGGTGTTCTGTTGTGTTGTGTGGTATCCTGTGGTGTTATGTGGTATCCTGTGGTGTTATGTTGTGTTGTGTGGTGTCCTGTGGTGTTCTGTGGTGTTCTGTGGTGTTCTGTGGTGTGGCGTTATGTTGTATTGTGTTGTCTGGTGTTATGTTGTATTGTGCCTTGGCCTGGGTATGGTAATGAGTTCTTACAACAGGCAGGGAGTCAGGCGAGCCAACCCTGTTTCTCATATGCCAGGGGTGTCAAGCTCTGTATTTAGCCCCTCATTCACGCCAGTACACTGGTCTAAATCCAATTTATCAGCAGTAATAGACTAGAGAAATTGTCTCCTTAGAATCTAACTCAAGTACTGGGCGGACTAAGCAGAAATGGAAGGGAAACATCAGGCACTTCATCGACTACAGCACAGGCAATAGCAGATCAGTTTCTAGTCTACATTATAAGATCTGCTCTTAAACATACTCAGGGTGGGGGGGGTGTTATCCCAGTAGATTACAGATGATGTTATTGCCCTGTCCTACAGTGTCAGAGAGCAGTGGATGGGTATCAGAGCCATCCCATTTCCTCTGGCTTATTTGCTTTCCCCGTTTCCCAGGGTTGAACCACGACGGTCACACTGCGTATGATGTGGCTCAACAACAACTAGTCAATTGTCACTCATTTTATCTGAGGGACAGCATCATACTGGGGGCAGTGTTCATCTCTGCTGGGCTGCCATAAGATCAGAGGGTGGTGTGTGTGCGCGTACGTACGTGTGTGTTTGAGTATATTTGAGATAGGCGGCATAGAGGGGTGGAGGTGTGTTGATGACTAGGATATAACCGTCCATCATGGGTCATTTCAACATTTCTCTTCCACCATCCTGTCCTGCTCTCTCTCTATCTCCCTCCCTCTCTCTCTTTCCATCAGACTAAAAAGGCTGTACATTTTCCACAGCTATGACGCATTTGTTTTGTTTGGATGCTCCTCTGAACATTGCTCTCTGGATGTCTATTCCAAGAGCACTGTAGCACAGGTAATGACCTCTCTATTCTCTATTCTCATCTGTTGCTCAGCTAGGGAGCAGTGGGACCACCATGATTCTTCACTCTCTGAGGTTATAATACCCCATAATGTTCCACAGGCATGTAGCTACAGCCCTCAACACACCTCAATGCACATCAACACCTTCAGATGCTCCTCTATATACACAATGTATATCCACAGAGGTCAATACCATGCATTCTATTTTCAGGCTTTATTCCTCTATTGCCATTAGTTTTCATTTCTATAATAATAATTTTCTTTTGCAGTAAGGGAATGGCGTTATCAAGCCAGCAGACCACTGAGTCTACTGTGTCCATCATCTGGTCGACTCTCATCTGGGTGGGTGGCACCTAGCGGTCAACCAGTTCTGCCTGTTGACTGGCCAAGACTTCCTCTTCTCTAGCAAGGGAATCCTTCAGTCCTCTCTCCTCGGCTCACCCTCTCCTCTCTTTACCTCCCTTCACGCTCCACTAGCCAGGCCTCTTAAAGACTCTTCTCTCCATCCATTTATCCTCCCTCTCACTCTCTCTCTCTCTCTCTCTCTCTCTCTCTCTCTCTCTCTCTCTCTCTCTCTCTCATCCAGGCGTAGCTCTGGGGAACTTCCCCTCATGATTTTTTAATCACAGCCATATCTCAGGACTCTGGGCTGAGGTAAATGCATTTTGTGTGATCAATGTTTTCTGACTTCACATCTCGTTGTAATCAGGGTATCATCTGTCGTCACCGTGCCGGTGAGTCAGGGAGAGAGCTCTGAGCCTGGTAGTCTGATTCCTGAGCTCCTGCTGCTGCTGAGGCACCCAGGCTCCCTGTACTGGTGTCGTAGTGTCAGTGTCCTACTTAGTGCAGAGAGGGAGACAGCGCTTGGAAGGTGCAGTGTACCTGGGAAGTTGACTTGTGTTACTATGTGGAATCTCATAGCTAAGGAGCAATAGGAGTCAGAAACAGGTACTGTATAGGGCTCAAAGGGCTCACACTAAGATTACACCTTGTAAAGAAGGTGTGAGAATGTTGTGTTATCTCTGTGTGAAAAACACTACAACAGTGTCAGAAACCAAAGTTTGAGCTATTGTTATGAGACAGCTGCTTTACTGACAAGCGTCCGTATAACTCACATAGACTGCTCTTTGTAGTTCTCTTCTCTCATAATGGTAGCACTAAGTGTGCATTTGTACATTTACTTTGAGGTAAATATTGTCATCTCTGGATCAGAGAGGCGATTATGTTACTGCAGCCTATCACGTTGTTCATATATGAGTCTGCAGTGTGGGTTGGATCAAACGTGTGCTGCAGATCACACAGAATCACACGGATTCACACAGAACCACACAGAACCCAGTGCAGTCCTGAACTCCAGCAGGAGAAGGTCACAGCTCACTCAATTATTAATTGAGCCTGTACTAAGGCTGCAGAGTCTTTAGAAAAGAGAGATAGAGAGGTGCGAGAGAGAGAGAGAGAGAGAGAGGAGAGAGAAGAGAAAGACAGAGGATGGGGAGGGGGAAGAGAGTGAGAGTGAGATAGAAAGAGAGAGGAGGGAAAGGAGAGAGAGAAAAAATAAAGAGAGAGGAAGATGGAGTGACCATCTCAGCCCCACTGTTGCACCGTACCCTTATTAAAACCCCTATAGTAGGGCTGGGAATTAGGACTTCACGTTACGATATTACGATGATAGGTATGTGCCAATACGATATGTATTATGATTCTCACAATTCTATATGTATTGCGATTCGATACATCGATTTTCTTGCGATGTGATGTTCCAAACGTATTGCTCACCATATGTCTGCTGCAGAGAGACAAGAGAAAAGTAGTTTTGTTCAGTCAGGGAAATAAAAGGTCTGAAAACATGTTGGCTCACTATTTAAAAAGAAGATAGAGAACAAGCTATAGGATGAAAAATACCAGAGTTTTGGCACAGGTACAACCAATTAGTGCTCGCTAACGCTACCTACAGTAGTAAACATTGTTTTCAAATAACTATTATCTAGCCCCGTCCCCCCGGGGAGAGTGCAGAAAGGTGAGAGGGAACTCCCTCCCTTTTCCACCTCTACTGAACCCACCTGCACTCAGACCCCTCTCAATTCAAATCAATTCAAGGGCTTTATTGGCATGGGAAACATATGTTAACATTGTTTTCTGCTTCACTTGCTTTGGCAAACAAAAGTGAAATAAACAATAAAATGAACAGTAAACATTACACTCACAGAAGTTCCAAAAGAGTAAAAACATTTGTTATATTATGTATATATACAGTGTTGTAATGATGTGCAAATAGTGAAAGTACAAAAGAAAAAATAAATATGGGTTGTATTTACATTGTTGTTTGTTCTTCACTGGTTGCCCTTTTCTTGTGGCAACAGGTCACAAATCTCGCTGCTGTGATGGCACATTGTGGTATTTCACCCAGTAGAAATGGGAGTTTATCAAAATCGTTTTTTTGTTTTTTTGAATTCTTTGTGGATCTGTGTAATCTGAGGGAAATATGTGTCTCTAATATTGTCATACATTTGGCAGGAGGTTAGGAAATGCAGCTCAGTTTCCACCTCATTTTGTGGGTAGTGTGCACATAACCTGTCTTTTCTTGAGAGCCAGGTCTGCCTACAGGCGCCTTTCTCAATAGCAAGGCTATGCTCACTGAGTCTGTTCATAGTCAAAGCTTTCCTTAAGTTTGCATCAGTCACAGTGGTCAGGTATTCTGCCACTGTGTACTCTCTGTTTAGGGCCAAATAGCATTCTAGTTTGCTCAGTTTTTTTAAAATTCTTTCCAATGTGTCAAGTAGTATTTTTTTTGTTTTCTCACAATTTGGTTGGGTCTAATTGTGTTGCTGGTCCTGGGTCTGTTTGTGTTTGTGAACAGAGCCCCAGGACCAGTTTGCATAGTGGGGACTCTTCTCCAGGTTCATCTCTCTGTAGATGATGGCTTTGTTATAGAAGGTTTGGGAATCGCTTCCTTTTAGGTGGTTGTAGAATTTAACCGCTATTTTCTGGATTTTGATAATTAGCGGGTATCGGCCTAATTCTGCTCTGCAAGCATTATTTGATGTTTTATGTTATACACAGAGGATATTTTGGCAGAATTTTGCATGCAGAGTTTTAATTTGGTGTTTGTCCCATTGTGTGAATTCTTGGTTGGTGAGCGGACCCCAGATCTCACAACCATAAAGAGCAATGGGTTCTATAACTGATTCAAGTGTTTTTAGCCAGATCCTAATTGGTATCTCGAATTTGATGTTCCTTTTGATGGCATAGAAGGACCTTCTTGCCTTGTCTCTGAGCTCGTTCACAGCTTTGTGGAAGTTACCTGTGGCACTGATGTTTAGGCCGAGGTATGTATAGTTTTTTGTTTGCTCTAGGGCAGGTATTCCCAAACTGCCGTCGGGGGTAAGCCAAATAAAAATGTGATTCACTTTATATATATATATCTATATATCTATATATCTATATATATATATATATATGTATATCTATATATATATATATGTGTGTATATGTGCGTATCTACTGTAATTATGTAATTTTTTTTCTTCACATTTTCTAACAAACCATTTATATTTTTCAACGGGGCTATACATTTTCTCACCTGAGTGGCCTTGTTTCACTGCCAAAAATAAAATTAAACCATCTAGTGTTCAGCGAAATAACAACACAATGTCAAATACAGGTAGCCTAGTCAAATAATTAACATCCAATCACATTAACCGCTACTCTCTCGCGGGAATTCCACTAACGGTCCGTATGTAGCCAAACACAGCTGCTACTCATTCCGTTTGCTCTAAAATTGATAAATGGTTAAAAAAAAGTAAGGCCCGCGTCCATAGAGACACATACCATCTCTACTGGTAATACTGCTACTTCCAGCAGTACTACACCTGTACCTGTCGACGACACAAGTTGTTCTGCTTCCACGAGCACATCCAATGCTAGCTTCAGTAATTCTACATTTTTTGTTAGCCCAGCTAGCATGGACACTGACAGTTGTGAATCTGATGCAGCCAAAGAGTTACTTTACCTGGGAAAGCACCAAACATCAGACAGGGACGTTGGACCATCGTAGAGGCGCAAATATGATGAGAACTACATTGATTTGGGGTTCACTTATATTGGGAGTAGTGCCTTCCCTCAGCCACAGTGTGTTATATGTGCAAAAGTACTCACAACTCAATGAAACCTTCACTCTTGCGCAGTCATTTAGAAACAAAACATGCCATTTGAAAAATAAGCCACAGGAGTTTTTTGAACGAGAATTAAGACGACTTTCGAGTAGTAAGACGTGTATAAAAGCAACAGATACCATTAATAAGAAGGGGCTAGAAGCGTCTTATATGGTGAGCTACCGAGTGGCTAGGACAGGCAAGCCCCATACTATTGTGGAGGAATTAATTCTTCCTGCTGCCGTGAATATGGCTGGGACAATGCTGGGGGAAAAGGCCAAAAAAAACTATACAGACAATTCCTTCATCATACAACGATGTTTCATGATGCATCAGTGACATGGCAGAAGATGTTTTGAAACAATTACTGTTTTATATACAAGCCAGTGAATTCTATGCGTTACAGCTGGAAGAGTCAACAGACGTTTCGGGCCTGGCACAACTCCTGGTATATGTCCGTTACATTTATGGGGGGGGGGGGTCAATTAAGGAAGACATCCTCTTCTGCAAACCACTGGAAACCAGGACAACAGGAGAGGATATTTTTAAAGTAATGGACAGCTTTGTGACATCAAATGGATGTTAGTGGTCAAGATGTATTGGTATCTGTACTGATGGCGCAAAAGCCATGACAGGGCGACATAGTGGAGTGGTAACGCGCGTGCAAGCAGTTGCTCCCGACGCCTCTTGGGTACACTGCAGCATCCACTGATAGGCTCTTTCTGCCAAGAGAATGCCTGACAGCTTGAAAGATGTTTTGGACACTACAGTGTAAATGGTTTACTTTGTTAAAGCAAGGCCCCTGAACTCTTGTGTATTTTCTGCACTATGCAATGATATGGGCAGCGACCATGTAACGCTTTTACAACATACAGAAGTGCGCTGGTTACCAAGGGGCAAAGTATTGACGCATTTTTTTGAATTGAGAGACGAACTTAAAGTTTTCTTTACTGACCATAATTTTCACTTGTCTGACCGCTTGCATGATGACGAGTTTCTCACACAACTGGCCTATCTGGGTGATGTTTTCTCTCGCCTGAATGGTCTGAATCTAGGATTACAGGGACTCTCTGCAACTATATTCAATGTGCGGGACAAAATTGAGGCTATGATTAAGAAGTTGGAACTCTTCTCTGTCTGCATTAACAAGGACAACAAGCGATTCTGTGAAAATTGAATTTAATCAGAAGCCACTGCCAGATTTCTGAATTGGGCTGCGCTCAGAGTATCCTGCCTTGGCAAATGCACTGTTAAGACACTGATGCCCTTTGCAACCATGTACCTATGTGAGAGTGGATTCTCAGCCCTCACTAGTATGAAAACTAAATACAGGCACAGACTGTGTGTGGAAAAGGATTTAAGACTGAGACTCTCTCCAATACAACACAACATTGCAGAATTATGTGCATCCTTTCAAGCACACCCTTCTCATTAAACTGTGGTTAGTTATTCACAATTTTCAATGTACAAATACGGTTTTATATGTAAGATAAATAAAGAGCAAAATTATTGATTTTTATTATATTATTATTTGTGCCCTGGTCTTATAAGAGCTCTTTGTCACTTCCCATGAGCTGGGTTGTGACAAAAACTCACAATCATTCTATGCTTAATAAATGTATCGTATAGTGTGTGTGTGTGTGTGTGTGTGTGTATGGCAGGCTTACAATGATGGCAAAAAAACGGCATTTGAGAGTGCGCTGACCCTGGTGCTAGAGGGGGTACGCAGCTGGAGGTTGAATGTTTGAAGTACGGGACTATAAAAAGTTTGGGAACCACTACTCTAGGGCAACAGTGTCTAGATGGAATTTGTATTTGTGGTCCTGGCGACTGGATCTTTTTTGGGAACCACTACTCTAGGGCAACAGTGTCTAGATGGAATTTGTATTTGTGGTCCTGGCGACTGGATCTTTTTTGGGAACAACTACTCTAGGGCAACAGTGTCTAGATGGAATTTGTATTTGTGGTCCTGGCGACTGGATATTTTTTGGGAACCACTACTCTAGGGCAACAGTGTCTAGATGGAATTTGTATTTGTGGTCCTGGCGACTGGATCTTTTTTGGGAACAACTACTCTAGGGCAACATTGTCTAGATGGAATTTGTATTTGTGGTCCTGGCGACTGGATATTTTTTGGGAACCACTACTCTAGGGCAACAGTGTCTAGGTGGAATTTGTATTTGTGGTCCTGGCGACTGGATATTTTTTGGGAACCACTACTCTAGGGCAACAGTGTCTAGATGGAATTTGTATTTGTGGTCCTGGCGACTGGATCTTTTTTGGGAACCACTACTCTAGGGCAACAGTGTCTAGATGGAATTTGTATTTGTGGTCCTGGCGACTGGATCTTTTTTGGGAACCACTACTCTAGGGCAACAGTGTCTAGATGGAATTTGTATTTGTGGTCCTGGCGACTGGATATTTTTTGGGAACCACTACTCTAGGGCAACAGTGTCTAGATGGAATTTGTATTTGTGGTCCTGGCGACTGGATCTTTTTTGGGAACCACTACTCTAGGGCAACAGTGTCTAGATGGAATTTGTATTTGTGGTCCTGGCGACTGGATATTTTTTGGGAACCACTACTCTAGGGCAACAGTGTCTAGATGGAATTTGTATTTGTGGTCCTGGCGACTGGATCTTTTTTGGGAACCACTACTCTAGGGCAACAGTGTCTAGGTGGAATTTGTATTTGTGGTCCTGGCAACTGGATATTTTTTGGAACACCATTTTTTTTTGTCTTACTGAGATTTACTATCAGGGCCCAGGTCTGGCAGAATCTGTGCAGAATATCTAGGTGCTGCTGTAGGCCCTCCTTAGTTGGGGACAAAAGCACCAGATCATCAGCAAACAAACTGAGTCCCGTGTGGCTCAGTTGGTAGAGCATGGTGTTTGCAACACCAGGGTTGTGGATTTGTTTCCCACGGGCGACCAGTATGGGGGAAAAAAATGTATGAAATGTATGCATTAATTACTGTAAGTCGCTCTGGATAAGAGCGTCTGCTAAATGACTAAAATGTAAATGTAGACATTTGAGTTCAGATTCCAGCTCGGTGTTGTAGTGTCCTTGCCAATTAATTGATATATATGTTGAAGAGGGTGGGGCTTAAGCTGCATCCCTGTCTCACCCCCTGGCCCTGTGGAAAGAATTGTATGTGTTTTTTTCCAATTTTAACCCCACACTTGTTGTTTGTGTACATGGATTTTATAATTTCGTATGTTTTTCCCCCAACACCACTTTCCATCAATTTGTATAGCAGACCCTCATGCCATATTGAGTCAAAGGCTGAGAAAACATTGCCTTTGTTTTGGTTTGTTTGTGTGTCAATTAGGGTGTGCACATTGAATACGTGGTTTGTCATACAGTAAATTGGTAAAAAGCCAATTTGACATTTGCTCAGTAAATTATTTTCACTGAGGAAATGTATGAGTCTGCTGTTAATGATAATGCAGAGGATTTTCCCAAGGTTTCTGTTGACGCATATCCCACGGTAGTTATTGGGGTGAAATTTGTCTCCACTTTTGTGAATTGGGGTGATCAGTCTTTGGTTCCAAATATTGGGGAATATGCCAGAGCTAAGGATGATGTTAAAGTGTTTAAGTATAGCCAATTGGAATTTTTTGTCTGTATATTTTATAATTTCATTGAGGATACCATCAACACCACAGGCCTTTTTGATTTGGAGGGTTTGTATTTTGTCTTGTAGTTCATTCAATGTAATTGGAGAATTTAATAGTTGATTCTAAGATTTGTATTTGATCACGTATAGTTGAAGTTGGAAGTTTACATACATATTAGCCAAATACATTTAAACTCAGTTTTTCACAATTCCTGACATTTAATCCTAGTAAAAATGTCCTGTCTTAGGTCAGTTAGGATCACCACTTTATTTTAAGAATGTGAAATGTCAGAATAATAGTATAGAGAATTATTTATTTCAGCTTTTATTTCTTTCATCACATTCCCAGTGGGTCAGAAGTTTACATACATTCAATTAGTATTTGGTAGCATTGCCTTCCCTGTAGCTCAGTTGGTAGAGCATGGTGTTTGCAACACCAGGGTTGTGGGTTTGATTCCCACGGGGGGCCAGCACAGGAAAAAAAAAATGTATGAAATGTATGCATTCACTACTGTAAGATGCTCTGGATAAGAGTGTCTGCTAAATGACTAAAATGTAAATTGTTTAACTTGGGTCAAACATTTCAGGTAGCCTTCCACAAGCTTCCCACAAAAAGTTGGGTGAATGTTGGCCCATTCCTCCTGACAGAGCTGGTGGAACTAAGTCAGGTTTGTTGGCCTCCTTGCTCGCACACACTTTTTCAGTTCTGCCCACAAATGTTCTATGGGATTGAGGTCAGGGCTTTGTGATGGCCACTCCAAAACCTTGACTTTGTTGTCCTTTAGCCATTTTGCCACAACTTTGGAAGTATGCTTGGGGTCATTGTCCATTTGGGAGACCCATTTGCGACCAAGCTTTAACTTCCTGACTGATGTCTTGAGATGTTGCTTCAATATTTCCACATCATTTTCCTGCCTCATGATGCCATCTATTTTGTGAAGTGCACCAGTCCCTCCTGCAGCAAAGCACCCCCACAACATGATGCTGCCACCCCGTGCTTCACAGTTGGGATGGTGTTCTTCAGCTTGAAAGCCTCCCCCTTTATCCACCAAACATAACGATGGTCATTATGGCCAAACAGTTCTACTTTTGTTTCATCAGACCAGAGGACATTTCTCCAAAAAGTACAATCTTCGTCCACATGTGCAGTTGCAAACCGTAGTCTGGCTTTTTAGTGGTGGTTTTGGAGCAGTGGCTTCTTCCTTGCTGAGTGGCCTTTCAGGTTATGTCGATCTAGGACTCGTTTTACTGTGGATATAGATACTTTTGTACCTGTTTCCTCCAGCACCTTCACAAGGTCCTTTGCTGTTGTTCTGGGATTGATTTGCACTTTTCGCACCAAAGTACGTTCATCTCTAGGAGACAGAATGCGTCTCTTTCCTGAGTGGTATGACGGCTGCGTGGTCCCATGGTGTTTATACTTGCGTACTATTGTTTGTACAGATGAATGTGGTACCTTCAGGTGTTTCGAAATTGCTCCCGAGGTTGAATCAGACTTGTGGAGGTCTACAATTTCCTTTCTAAGGTCTTGGCTGATTTCTTTTGATTTTCCCATGATGTCAAGCAAAGAGGCACTGAGTTTGAAGGTAGGCCTTGAGATACGTCCACAGGTACTCCTCCAATTGACTCATATGATGTCAATTAGCCTATCAGAAGCTTCTAAAGCCATGACATCATTTTCTGGAATTTTCCAAGCTGTTTAAAGGCACAGTCAACTTAGTGTATGTAAACTTCTGACCCACTGGAATTGTGATACAGTGAATAATAAGTGAAATAATCTGTCTGTAAACAATTGTTGGAAAAATGACTTGTGTCATGCACAAAGTAGATGTCCTAACCGACTTGCCAAAACTATAGTTTGCTAACAAGAAATGTGTGGAGTGTTTGAAAAACTAGTTTCAATGACTCCAACCTAAGTGTATGTAAACTTCCGACTTCAACTGTATGTGTTTTTACTGTTTGTTCTTTGTTATAAGGCCAAAAAGATTGGAGAAGTGGTTTACCCATACATCTCCATTTGGATCGATAACTTGTTTGTTTTCCAATTTTCCCAGAAGTGGTTGGAGTCTATGGATTCTTCAATTACATTGAGCTGATTTCTGACGTGCTGTTCTTTCTTTTTCCGTAGTGTATGTCTGTATTGTTTTAGTGATTCAACATAATGAAGGCGTAGACTCAGGTTTTCTGTGTCTCTATGTTTTTTGTTGGATAGGTTTCTCAATTTCTTTCTTTTTTTGCATTCTTCATCAAACCATTGTCCCATTGTTGTTAATTTTCTTTGGTTTTCTGTTTGAATTTTTTAGATTTGATAGGGAAGCTGAGTGGTCAAATAAACTGTTTAAATGTTCTACTGCCGAGTTTACACCTTCACTATTACAGTGGAACGTTTTGTCCAGGAAGTTGTCTAAAATGATTGAATTTGTTTTTGCCTAATTGTTTTTTGGTAGGTTTCCACACTACAATCCTTCCATCTATAGCATTTCTTAATACACTGCTCAAAAAATAAAGGGAACACTAAAATAACACATCCTAGATCTGAATGAATGAAATAATCTTATTAAATACTTTTATCTTTACATAGTTGAATGTGCTGACAACAAAATCACACAAAAATGATCAATGGAAATCCAATTTATCAACCCATGGAGGTCAGGATTTGGAGTCACACTCAAAATTAAAGGGGAAAACAACACTACAGGCTGATCCAACTTTGATGTAATGTCCTTAAAACAAGTCAAAATGAGGCTCAGTAGTGTGTGTGGCCTCCATGTGCCTGTATGACCTCCCTACAACGCCTGGGCATGCTCCTGATGAGGTGGTGGATGGTCTCCTGAGGGATCTCCTCCCAGACCTGGACTATAGCATCCGCCAACGCCTGGACAGTCTGTGGTGCAACGTGGCGTTGGTGGATGGAGCGAGACATGATGTCCCAGATGTGCTCAATTGGATTCAGGTCTGGGGAACGGGCGGGCCAGTCCATAGCATCAATGCCTTCCTCTTGCAGGAACTGCTGACACACTCCAGCCACATGAGGTCTAGCATTGTCTTGCATTAGGAGGAACCCAGGGCCAACCGCACCAGCGTATGGTCTCACAAGGGGTCTGAGGATCTCATCTCGGTACCTAATGGCAGTCAGGCTACCTCTGGCGAGCACATGGAGGGCTGTGCGGCCCCCCAAAGAAATGCCACCCCACACCATGACTGACCGCCTAACTGGTCATGCTGGAGGATGTTGCAGGCAGCAGAACGTTCTCCACGGCGTCTCCAGACTCTGTCACGTCTGTCACATGTGCTCAGTGTGAACCTGCTTTCATCTGTGAAGAGCACAGGCCGCAAGTGGCGAATTTGCCAATCTTGGTGTTCTCTGGCAAATGTCAAACGTCCTGCACGGTGTTGGACTGTAAGCACAACCCCCACCTGTGGACGTCGGGCCCTCATACCACCTTCATGGAGTCTGTTTCTGACCGTTTGAGCAGACACATGCACATTTGTGGCCTGCTGGAGGTCATTTTGCGGGGCTCTGGCAGTGCTCCTCCTGCTCCTCCTTGCACAAAGGCGGAGGTAGCGGTCCTACTGCTGGGTTGTTGCCCTCTTACGGCCTCCTCCACGTCTCCTGATGTACTGGCCTGTCTCCTGGTAGCTCCTCCATGCTCTGGACACTACGCTGACAGACACAGCAAACCTTCTTGCCACAGCTCGCATTGATGTGCCATCCTGGATGAGCTGCACTACCTGAGCCACTTGTGTGGGTTGTAGACTCCTTCTCATGCTACCACTAGAGTGAAAGCCCCGCCAGCATTCAAAAGTGACCAAAACGTCAGCCAGGAAGCATAGGAACTGAGAAGTGGTCTGTGGTCACCACCTGCAGAACCACTCCTTTATTGGGGGTGTCTTGCTAATTGCCTATAATTTTCACCTGTTGTCTATTCCATTTGCACAACAGCATGTGAAATTTATTATCAATCAGTGTTGCTTCCTAAGTGGACAGTTTGATTTCACAGAAGTGTGATTGACTTGGAGTTACATTGTGTTGTTTAAGTGTTCCCTTTATTTTTTTGAGCAGTGTATTATTCATTTCCTTTGGCTTTGATGCCTCATGATTGAGTATTGCGTTGTTCGAGTAGACTGTGGTTTTGCTGTGATCTGATAGGGGTGTCAGTGAGCTGACTATGAATGCTCTGTGAGACTCTGGGTTGAGGTCAGCGAAATAGTAGTCTACAGTACTACTGCCAAGAGATGAGCTATAGGTGTACCTACCATCGGAGTCCCCTCGAAGCCTACCATTGACTATGTACATAACCAGTGTGCGACAGAGCTGCAGGAGTTGTGACCCGTTTTTGTTGGTTATGTTGTCGTAGTTGTGCCTAGGGGAGCATATGGGGGAGGGAATGCTGTCACCTCCAGGCAGGTGTTTGTCCCCCTGTGTGCTGAGGGTGTCAGGTTTTTGTCCGGTTCTGGCATTTAGGTCGCAACAGACTAGTCCATGTCTCTGGGCCTGGAAATGATTGATTTCCCCCTCCAGGATGGAGAAGCTGTCTTCATTAAAGTATGGGGATTCTAGTGGGGGGATATAGGTAGCACACAGGAGAACATTATTTCTCTGTTAAGATCATTTCCTTTTGAATTTCTAGCCAAATGTAAAATGTTCCTGTTTTAATTAATTTAATAGAATGAGTTAGGTCTGCTCTATACCAAATTAGCATACCCCCTGAGTTCCTTCCCTGTTTCATACCTGGTAGTTTGGTGGATGGGACCAGCTCTCTGTAACCTAGAGGGAAACCAGTGGGTCGGTCTCCTCTATAGCATTTTTCTTGTAGGATGACAATGTCTGAAGTCCAGGTTCCAACTCTTTAGGCGGGGAGGTGGGGAGGTGGGGAGGTGGGGCGAGATACACCAACTCTCTCCCCACCTCTACTGACCCCACCTCTACTCAGACCCCCCCTGTCTCCCCCCACCTCTACTGACCCCACCTCTACTCAGACCCCCCCTGTCTCTTCCCACCTCTACTGAACCCACCTCTACTCAGACCCCCCCTCTCTCCCCCCACCTCTACTGAACCCACCTCTACTCAGACCCCCCCTCTCTCTCCACCTCTACTGACACCACCTCTACTCAGACCCCCCTCTCTCCCCACCTCTACTGACCCCACCTCTACTCAGACCCCCCTCTCTCTCCACCTCTACTGAACCCACCTCTACACAGACCCCCTCTCTCCACCTCTACTGAACAAACATCTATTCAGACCCCCTCTCTCTCTCTCCACCTCTACTGAACCCACCTCTACACAGACCCCCTCTCTCCACCTCTACTGACCCCACCTCTACTCAGACCCCCCTCTCTCTCTACCTCTACTGACCCCACCTCTATTCAGACCCCCTCTCTCTCTCTCCACCTCTACTGAACCCACCTCTACACAGACCCCCTCTCTCCACCTCTACTGAACAAACATCTATTCAGACCCCCTCTCTCTCTCTCCACCTCTACTGAACCCACCTCTACACAGACCCCCTCTCTCCACCTCTACTGAACAAACATCTATTCAGACCCCCTCTCTCTCTCTCCACCTCTACTGAACCCACCTCTACACAGACCCCCTCTCTCCACCTCTACTGACCCCACCTCTACTCAGACCCCCCTCTCTCTCTACCTCTACTGACCCCACCTCTATTCAGACCCCCCTCTCTCTCCACCTCTACTGAACCCACCTCTACACAGACCCCCTCTCTCCACCTCTACTGAACAAACATCTATTCAGACCCCCTCTCTCTCTCCCCACCTCTACTGAACCCACCTCTACACAGACCCCCTCTCTCCACCTCTACTGAACAAACATCTATTCAGACCCCCTCTCTCTCTCTCCACCTCTACTGAACAAACATCTATTCAAACCCCCTCTCTCTCTCTCCACCTCTACTGAACAAACATCTATTCAGACCTCCTCTCTCTCTCTCTACCTCTACTGAACAAACCTCTACTCAGACCCCCCTCTCTCTCTCTGTCTCTCTACCTCTACTGAACAAACCTCTACTCAGACCCCCTCTCAATCTCTCTCTACCTCTACTGAACAAACCTCTACTCAGAACCCCCTCACTTCTCTCTCTCTCTACCTCTACTGAACAAACCTCTACTCAGAACCCCCTCACTTCTCTCTCTCTCTACCTCTACTGAACAAACCTCTACTCAGACCCCCCCTCTCTCTCTCTGTCTCTCTACCTCTACTGAACAAACCTCTACTCAGACCCCCCTCTCTCTCTCTGTCTCTCTACCGCCACTGAACAAACCTCTACTCAGACCCCCCCTCTCTCTCTCTCCACCTCTACTGAACAAACATCTATTCAGACCTCCTCTCTCTCTCTCTACCTCTACTGAACAAACCTCTACTCAGACCCCCCTCTCTCTCTCTGTCTCTCTACCTCTACTGAACAAACCTCTACTCAGACCCCCCCTCTCTCTCTCTGTCTCTCTACCTCTACTGAACAAACCTCTACTCAGACCCCCCTCTCTCTCTCTGTCTCTCTACCTCTACTGAACAAACCTCTACTCAGAACCCCCTCACTTCTCTCTCTCTCTACCTCTACTGAACAAACCTCTACTCAGACCCCCCTCTCTCTCTCTGTCTCTCTACCGCCACTGAACAAACCTCTACTCAGACCCCCCCTCTCTCTCTCTATCTCTACCTCTACTGAACAAACCTCTACTCAGACCCCCCTCTCTCTCTCTGTCTCTCTACCTCTACTGAACAAACCTCTACTCAGAACCCCCTCACTTCTCTCTCTCTCTACCTCTACTGAACAAACCTCTACTCAGACCCCCCTCTCTCTCTCTGTCTCTCTACCGCCACTGAACAAACCTCTACTCAGAACCCCCTCACTTCTCTCTCTCTCTACCTCTACTGAACAAACCTCTACTCAGACCCCCCTCTCTCTCTCTGTCTCTCTACCGCCACTGAACAAACCTCTACTCAGCCCCCCCCCTCTCTCTCTCTATCTCTCTACCTCTGCTGAACAAACCTCTACTCAGACCCCCCTCTCTCTCTCTGTCTCTCTACCTCTACTGAACAAACCTCTACTCAGACCCCCCCCTCTCTCTCTGTCTCTACCTCTACTGAACAAACCTCTACTCAGACCCCTTCTCTCTCTTCACCTCTACTGAACCCACCTCCTCAGTGTTCCAACCCCATATTACCTCATCAAAGCCCCCTTCTTTATTCAGAGACACTCTCTGCAGCCCCGTAACCTCTTGGAAAGATGAAGGGAGGTGAGTGGAGAGAGACCCCTCTTTCTGCAGGTGTCCTCTCAACCATGCCACCAGAGCCCCTGTTACATAACAGCGAGAAAGACCCCTCTCTCTCAACAGATCTCCCCCTCTGAGCTCTCTACACCACAACCACAGCTCCCTATCAGCTTTCATTGTCAACTCCCTTTCTCTAGCCACACCCCTTGAAGAAGGAGGACCTTCAACCTCCAATCATTACCTCCTCCACTTACTGTAGGTCTAGGTTAACTACTACTACTACTACAGTACTAATAAGAATAAGAATTTGCTGGGTGCTTATATTTGTGCTATTTCACACATGTACATGTGTGAATTGGAAATGTGTTTTTTGCATATCCCAACTTTCCCAGGGACACCCTCGGAGAGTGGGGTCATGGCCAGGGTCAGCCATGATCAACGGCAACCCTGGAGCAATTAGGGTTAAGTGGCTTGCACATTGACAGATTTTTCCCCCAATGCAGACTTTGCACCTTTGTTTTCTAAGACTGGAATAGAAGACAGAAAACAAATCAAAAACATGAAACTGTCTTTATTTACACTTGGCTTAAAGATGACATTCCTTCTCTTACCCTTACTGCACCTTCTCTTCTAACATGTATGTGTTGCTCCTTCTGGAAAAGCATTGCAGGGTTTTCTATTAGTGTAAACACTTAGTAAATCTGGCCCTTAGCAACCCCTACAGAAACAGAACACCACATACATAAATCCCTTCTTACAAGTCCAACCACCCCTGGGAATCCTCAGAGAGTGAGGACTAAAAGAGCGGAAATCTCCAGATATCACATCTCCACTATTCCCCCACCTCCACAGAACAATGAACAATGGGAGAATTCCATATGCCCGCAAACTCCTCCTCAACTTTTAATAGCAGCTACAGTATCAGCAGATTTACTGCAGTAGCTCGTCTCACAACGCAGGAGCCCTGCAAGTGTGTATCAGCCCCAGAGGGGTTTACCCGGGCTTTGATCTAACTCACAATACCCACGTAAGAGCATGCACACATGCACACACACACACACACACACACACACACACACACACACACACACACACACACACACACACACACACGCACGCACGCACGCACACACACACACACACACACACACACACACACACACACACACACACACACACACACACACACACACACACACACACACACACACACACACACACTTTGATATGGTTCCAGGCTTTTAGCGGGTGATTAGTAGAGGCGACCCAGCTAAGGTTAGAGTAATGGGAGGAAACAGAATCCTGCTGCTGTTTAGTCAGAGGAAACCAGGGCTCTGTATGGAGATGGAGGAGAGGGGAGGAGGGATTCTGCTTAGGTGATGGAGGGAGGAGGGGAGGAGAGGCGAGGGGGGAAAGAGGTGAGAGGTGGGAGGTCTTTGCTAAGGGTTCAACAACCCAGTGTGTTTGTGTGTGTGCGTGTGTGCGGGTGCATCCGTGTGCATGTTTGTGTGTGTTTTCCAAATGTATTCCAGCACTTGTTGGTGGTATAAGGTCTATGAAATATCAATGCCCTCGCCTCACTTTATGATTCATACATTGTTTTTGATACTCACCACTCTCCTCTTTATAATTGGTTCATCGGCTTGTTAAAAAAATTCAGGGAAAGAAGAGGCTTGAGATTGATAACAGGTTTTCCACATTTCAGTCAGTAAATAATATTCATCAACACTCACTACAGGAAGGTGTTTTGGCTTTCAGAGCCGGTGGAATATTGTGTCTGTTTAGACAAGAAAACAGCTTTAAACTCCCAGTGCCACTCATAAAATTAGCCCCAGCATTCAGGAGAGAGTTAATATTTTATTAACAATAATAATGCTCTCATTATCAGGGAGACTTAAAAGCGTTTTGATTATCAGATCAGCAGAGAAATATGTTGTGCCAGTTTAATGGCTAATAATGCGTTGATCTAAAAGAAACACATTCCCATTATTATGGTTTTCACCACAGATTAGAACCGTTTCAGTTACCGTTTCAGTTACCGTTTCAGGCTGATTAAAATAAGTAATCTCCATCTCACTACTTTCTCTCTCTCTCTCTCTCTCTCTCTAATTTTCTTTCTCTCTCTAGCTTTCTCTCTCTCCTCTACCACTCTCCCCTCATCTAGAGGAGAGCAGCAGTATACATGCATAGGGTTGTGGTTGAAGGGAAAGTAATGCAGCTAATTGCATGGCCTGCAGTAGGTGAGGCAGTTGATTGGATGCATGTCTCAGTGTCAGTAATATAGGGAGAGCACACATACATTTGTTTGAAATGTAGATAAGGCTGTGTAATCTGCCTCATTACTGCTGATGTGTTTGAGCAGCACAGGCTTCCCAGGAAGGTGGGTTGAGTCTTATGTTGCAGAGAGACTAGTGCATACATACGACTAGGCCCACACACACACACACACACACACACACACACACACACACACACACACACACACACACACACACACACATCATGCTCAGGCTCCCCTCTCCAGTTAATGATAGCTGTGGCAGAAATGTTTCAACTACAAAGGCACCTTAAGTCGTTGACAAATCTGAGCTGGATCTTATGTCTGGATGCTGTCTTTAACTACCATACTGAATATTACATGGATAATATGAACAATCTTACAAACCTCATCAATTATTTTCAACATGGACGCCGGCATGACCTTATCAACCATGTGGTAGCAAGCCATTTCACTCTTGCCGGGCTAACCAGGCTCCTTGCTCCGGCCAAACGCTGCGCCACGCCCACGGACGTTAGTTTCGTCTCCGCAATGAGTACCTCACCAACCCTTCACCGAATACGAGCACATTCTGGGCCGTCTGATTGGTCCAGAAACTGATGGTTTGGGCCCGAGCTAGAACACACGCGGGCAAAGCTTAGGTTAGAACATGTATCATTGGCTTTGATACTCGCTGATGACTTTGTTTTGTACAACGCCTCTCGTGCCCCTCGTCACCACAAATGACTTCAGTGATGGCAGTATCTAACTAAAGTATGTAGCGAACGACAGAGCAGTGGAATAATTTAGTGTGAGTTGTCAGACTAACAACACTCACCACCATGCACTCTATAGCCTTCCCTGTAGCTCAGTTGGTAGAGCATGGTGTTTGCAACACCAGGGTTGTGGGTTTGATTCCCACGGGGGGCCAGCACAGAAAAAAAAAAATGTATGAAATTGTATGAAATGTATGCATTCACTACTGTAAGTCGCTCTGGATAAGAGCGTCTGCTAAATGACTAAAATGTAAAAATGTAATGCACTCTATCCACTGTTAGCTTTAGAGCTTCAAAGTGAATTCTTGTTAGTGATGTCACTACGTGGAAAGTAAAAAATGAAATGATAAACTACATGGTTTGGAGGAGACACTCAATAACCTAGTGTCACCTCAATAACCTGATGTCTCCTCAATAACCTGATGTCTCCTCAATAACCTGGTGTCTCCTCAATAACCTGGTGTCTCCTCAATAACCTGATGTCTCCTCAATAACCTGATGTCTCCTCAATAACCTGGTGTCTCCTCAATAACCTGGTGTCTCCTCAATAACCTGGTGTCTCCTCAATAACCTGATGTCTCCTCAATAACCTGGTGTCTCCTCAATAACCTGATGTCTCCTCAATAACCCTGTGTCTCCTCAATAACCTGGTGTCTCCTCAGTAACCTGGTGTCTCCACAAAACTCTCCCTTGCTCTTCTTTACAGGAGAGGTCAGACCCTAGTGAATCTATCGACATGCACGGCCATAGATATCTCCCCCAGTGACAGGGGGCACTTTTTTATCTCCCAGAGCTCACGATGGCCAATGACTAATGAAGATGGATCCAGTATATTATAGGGATAATAACTTCCAGGGACAAATAAATCCAGTCAGGGATGTTGTTGAGGCTGGGAGAAAGGGAGGGAGGCAGGCTGGGAGGGATGGAAATATAGGGATGGAGAGAGTGGGGGAGGTGTAGAGGGAAAGGGGTGAGCTATAGGTTGACGAGGCAGAGCGGAAAAGAGGAAGAGAGAGGTGAGGGGACAAGAAGGATAGACAGAGGGAGAGAGAGTTTTAGTAATGGAGGAGAGCAGCTCTCAGGGGCTTTTATTATACTGAATATCAGGACATGTTATCCAGGGACTGGTGTTTATCCTACTGTCTATCAGGACATGTTATCCAGGGGTTGGTGTTTATCCTACTGTCTATCAGGACATGTTATCCAGGGGCTGGTGTTTATCCTACTGTCTATCAGGACATGTTATCCAGGGACTGGTGTTTATCCTACTGTCTATCAGGACATGTTATCCAGGGGCTGGTGTTTATCCTACTGACTATCAGGACATGTTATCCAGGGGCTGGTGTTTATGTTCCTGACTATCAGGACATGTTATCCAGGGGCTGGTGTTTATGTTACTGACTATCAGGACATGTTATCCAGGGGCTGGTGTTTATGTTACTGACTATCAGGACATGTTATCCAGGGACTGGTGTTTATCCTACTGACTATCAGGACATGTTATCCAGGGACTGGTGTTTATGTTACTGACTATCAGGACATGTTATCCAGGGGCTGGTGTTTATGTTACTGACTATCAGGACATGTTATCCAGGGACTGGTGTTTATGTTACTGACTATCAGGACATGTTATCCAGGGGCTGGTGTTTATGTTACTGACTATCAGGACATGTTATCCAGGGGCTGGTGTTTATGTTACTGACTATCAGGACATGTTATCCAGGGACTGGTGTTTATGTTACTGACTATCAGGACATGTTATCCAGGGGCTGGTGTTTATGTTACTGACTATCAGGACATGTTATCCAGGGACTGGTGTTTATGTTACTGACTATCAGGACATGTTATCCAGGGGCTGGTGTTTATGTTACTGACTATCAGGACATGTTATCCAGGGGCTGGTGTTTATGTTACTGACTATCAGGACATGTTATCCAGGGGCTGGTGTTTATGTTACTGACTATCCGGACATGTTATCCAGGGACTGGTGTTTATGTTACTGACTATCAGGACATGTTATCCAGGGACTGGTGTTTATGTTACTGACTATCAGGACATGTTATCCAGGGACTGGTGTTTATGTTACTGACTATCAGGACATGTTATCCATGGACTGGTGTTTATGTCACTGACTATCAGGACATGTTATCCAGGGGCTGGTGTTTATGTTACTGACTATCAGGACATGTTATCCAGGGACTGGTGTTTATCCTACTGACTATCAGGACATGTTATCCAGGGGCTGGTATTTTTGTTACTGACTATCAGGACATGTTATCCAGGGGCTGGTGTTTATCCTACTGACTATCAGGACATGTTATCCAGGGACTGGTGTTTATCCTACTGACTATCAGGACATGTTATCCAGGGGCTGGTGTTTATGTTACTGACTATCAGGACATGTTATCCAGGGGCTGGTGTTTATCCTACTGTCTATCAGGACATGTTATCCAGGGGCTGGTGTTTATGTTACTGACTATCAGGACATGTTATCCAGGGGCTGGTGTTTATGTTACTGACTATCAGGACATGTTATCCAGGGACTGGTGTTTATGTTACTGACTATCAGAACATGTTATCCAGGGACTGGAGTTTATGTTACTGACTATCAGGACATGTTATCCAGGGGCTGGTGTTTATCCTACTGACTATCAGGACATGTTATCCAGGGACTGGTGTTTATGTTACTGACTATCAGGACATGTTATCCAGGGGCTGGTGTTTATGTTACTGACTATCAGGACATGTTATCCAGGGGCTGGAGTTTATCCTACTGACTATCAGGACATGTTATCCAGGGGCTGGTGTTTATGTTACTGACTATCAGGACATGTTATCCAGGGGCTGGTGTTTATGTTACTGACTATCAGGACATGTTATCCAGGGGCTGGTGTTTATCCTACTGTCTATCAGGACATGTTATCCAGGGGCTGGTGTTTATGTTACTGACTATCAGGACATGTTATCCAGGGGCTGGTGTTTATGTTACTGACTATCAGGACATGTTATCCATGGACTGGTGTTTATGTTACTGACTATCAGGACATGTTATCCAGGGGCAGGTGTTTATGTTACTGACTATCAGGACATGTTATCCAGGGGCAGGTGTTTATCCTACTGACTATCAGGACATGTTATCCAGGGGCTGGTGTTTATGTTACTGACTATCAGGACATGTTATCCATGGACTGGTGTTTATCCTACTGACTATCAGGACATGTTATCCAGGGGCTGGTGTTTATGTTACTGACTATCAGGACATGTTATCCAGGGGCTGGTGTTTATGTTACTGACTATCAGGACATGTTATCCAGGGGCTGGTGTTTATGTTACTGACTATCAGGACATGTTATCCAGGGGCTGGTGTTTATGTTACTGACTATCAGGACATGTTATCCATGGACTGGTGTTTATGTTACTGACTATCAGGACATGTTATCCAGGGGCAGGTGTTTATGTTACTGACTATCAGGACATGTTATCCAGGGGCAGGTGTTTATCCTACTGACTATCAGGACATGTTATCCAGGGGCTGGTGTTTATGTTACTGACTATCAGGACATGTTATCCATGGACTGGTGTTTATCCTACTGACTATCAGGACATGTTATCCAGGGGCTGGTGTTTATGTTACTGACTATCAGGACATGTTATCCAGGGACTGGTGTTTATGTTACTGACTATCAGGACATGTTATCCAGGGGCTGGAGTTTATGTTACTGACTATCAGGACATGTTATCCAGGGGCTGGTGTTTATGTTACTGACTATCAGGACATGTTATCCAGGGGCTGGTGTTTATGTTACTGACTATCAGGACATGTTATCCAGGGACTGGTGTTTATCCTACTGACTATCAGGACATGTTATCCAGGGGCTGGTGTTTATGTTACTGACTATCAGGACATGTTATCCAGGGGCTGGTGTTTATGTTACTGACTATCAGGACATGTTATCCAGGGGCTGGTGTTTATGTTACTGACTATCAGGACATGTTATCCAGGGACTGGTGTTTATGTTACTGACTATCAGGACATGTTATCCAGGGGCTGGTGTTTATGTTACTGACTATCAGGACATGTTATCCAGGGGCTGGTGTTTATGTTACTGACTATCAGGACATGTTATCCAGGGACTGGTGTTTATGTTACTGACTATCAGGACATGTTATCCAGGGGCTGGTGTTTATGTTACTGACTATCAGGACATGTTATCCAGGGACTGGTGTTTATGTTACTGACTATCAGGACATGTTATCCAGGGGCTGGTGTTTATGTTACTGACTATCAGGACATGTTATCCAGGGGCTGGTGTTTATGTTACTGACTATCAGGACATGTTATCCAGGGGCTGGTGTTTATGTTACTGACTATCCGGACATGTTATCCAGGGACTGGTGTTTATGTTACTGACTATCAGGACATGTTATCCAGGGACTGGTGTTTATGTTACTGACTATCAGGACATGTTATCCAGGGACTGGTGTTTATGTTACTGACTATCAGGACATGTTATCCATGGACTGGTGTTTATGTCACTGACTATCAGGACATGTTATCCAGGGGCTGGTGTTTATGTTACTGACTATCAGGACATGTTATCCAGGGACTGGTGTTTATCCTACTGACTATCAGGACATGTTATCCAGGGGCTGGTATTTTTGTTACTGACTATCAGGACATGTTATCCAGGGGCTGGTGTTTATCCTACTGACTATCAGGACATGTTATCCAGGGACTGGTGTTTATCCTACTGACTATCAGGACATGTTATCCAGGGGCTGGTGTTTATGTTACTGACTATCAGGACATGTTATCCAGGGGCTGGTGTTTATCCTACTGTCTATCAGGACATGTTATCCAGGGGCTGGTGTTTATGTTACTGACTATCAGGACATGTTATCCAGGGGCTGGTGTTTATGTTACTGACTATCAGGACATGTTATCCAGGGACTGGTGTTTATGTTACTGACTATCAGAACATGTTATCCAGGGACTGGAGTTTATGTTACTGACTATCAGGACATGTTATCCAGGGGCTGGTGTTTATCCTACTGACTATCAGGACATGTTATCCAGGGACTGGTGTTTATGTTACTGACTATCAGGACATGTTATCCAGGGGCTGGTGTTTATGTTACTGACTATCAGGACATGTTATCCAGGGGCTGGAGTTTATCCTACTGACTATCAGGACATGTTATCCAGGGGCTGGTGTTTATGTTACTGACTATCAGGACATGTTATCCAGGGGCTGGTGTTTATGTTACTGACTATCAGGACATGTTATCCAGGGGCTGGTGTTTATCCTACTGTCTATCAGGACATGTTATCCAGGGGCTGGTGTTTATGTTACTGACTATCAGGACATGTTATCCAGGGGCTGGTGTTTATGTTACTGACTATCAGGACATGTTATCCATGGACTGGTGTTTATGTTACTGACTATCAGGACATGTTATCCAGGGGCAGGTGTTTATGTTACTGACTATCAGGACATGTTATCCAGGGGCAGGTGTTTATCCTACTGACTATCAGGACATGTTATCCAGGGGCTGGTGTTTATGTTTTCTGACTATCAGGACATGTTATCCATGGACTGGTGTTTATCCTACTGACTATCAGGACATGTTATCCAGGGGCTGGTGTTTATGTTACTGACTATCAGGACATGTTATCCAGGGGCTGGTGTTTATGTTACTGACTATCAGGACATGTTATCCAGGGGCTGGTGTTTATGTTACTGACTATCAGGACATGTTATCCAGGGGCTGGTGTTTATGTTACTGACTATCAGGACATGTTATCCATGGACTGGTGTTTATGTTACTGACT
This sequence comes from Salmo trutta, assembly GCF_901001165.1. Taxonomy (NCBI): domain Eukaryota; kingdom Metazoa; phylum Chordata; class Actinopteri; order Salmoniformes; family Salmonidae; genus Salmo; species Salmo trutta. The sequence continues at coordinate 23,167,985 of NC_042970.1, read as the reverse complement.
ATCAGGACATGTTATCCAGGGGCAGGTGTTTATGTTACTGACTATCAGGACATGTTATCCAGGGGCAGGTGTTTATCCTACTGACTATCAGGACATGTTATCCAGGGGCTGGTGTTTATGTTACTGACTATCAGGACATGTTATCCATGGACTGGTGTTTATCCTACTGACTATCAGGACATGTTATCCAGGGGCTGGTGTTTATGTTACTGACTATCAGGACATGTTATCCAGGGACTGGTGTTTATGTTACTGACTATCAGGACATGTTATCCAGGGGCTGGAGTTTATGTTACTGACTATCAGGACATGTTATCCAGGGGCTGGTGTTTATGTTACTGACTATCAGGACATGTTATCCAGGGGCTGGTGTTTATGTTACTGACTATCAGGACATGTTATCCAGGGACTGGTGTTTATCCTACTGACTATCAGGACATGTTATCCAGGGGCTGGTGTTTATGTTACTGACTATCAGGACATGTTATCCAGGGGCTGGTGTTTATGTTACTGACTATCAGGACATGTTATCCAGGGGCTGGTGTTTATCCTACTGACTATCAGGACATGTTATCCAGGGGCTGGTGTTTATGTTACTGACTATCAGGACATGTTATCCAGGGGCTGGTGTTTATGTTACTGACTATCAGGACATGTTATCCAGGGGCTGGCCTGGGGATGTGTGGGTGTTCTGCTACTGCTACTGATGCTGGGTGGTGCAGGAACATGATGTAAGTCTTGGATAACACTGACCTGACAGAGAGGAGCTGATGGAGTGTTGGAAATGGGGCGATATATTTCAGAAATCACAGTTAGAGAGAATGATATATTTTCTCAACCTGCACATTGCATGCAGCACATACAGTAACAGTATCCAAACAAATGTGCAACAACTATTACATGCATTGCTTCTAAACCACTCACTAAGTACAGACTCATCCCACAGTGATACATGACTCAGTGTGGAGCTTCCTTCTTGTTGATTTCTCTGAAGATAGCAGTACCCACCCACATCAAAGACAAATCAACACTTGTGCTCAGAGGAGGAGCTGCTTACTGCTCTGATGGATGGGTAAATGACATACTGTACACCAAGCACAGAGCACACAATTATAGCGCTGTGTCATGACTGTACTACCCGAGGTAATACTAAGAAACCATTCTTTCCAACTGCACTATGTATGCTAACGTGAGATAGACAAACATACTGTACATGTGTACATGTTAGTCCAACACACATAAGGCGTGGCCCTTCCGTGAGCTCCACACAAAGACTGACCTTTTCCCAATTCCACAGTTCCAACAAGTCTTACAGGAGCAGGCGGCTTCCCTCGCAAAGGGACCGGGGAAAGAAAGAGATCCCTGTAATTGGTAAAAACAAAAGGTTATCTGCCTGCCTGCCTGATACAACACACTGGCACTTTAATAGCCTTATGTAAGTAAGTGTGCCCTCCCCACTCTCTCCTCCACTCTCTCCTCCCCTTCTACTGTCCTGTCACCCCTATACCCACTAATCATATCACTGACAGTGCCATCTCCCCACGCACACACACTCTATGGAGATGGCTGTTACGGGTATATCCATGCTGGGTATCTACAGTATATCCATGCTGAGGCCTGTGTTATCAGAGTGATGTGTATTTATGAAGTTGCCTGAGGATGATGTTTTAATGCTATGCTTTATGGTTAATACTATGCTGTAATGCAGACAACACTGTAAACACTAGTGTGGCTGCTGCATCTTTAATGTCATCACTCAACTGCTCAACTACTGCATAACTACTGCATAACTACTGCATAACTACTACATAACTACTGCATAACTACTACATAACTACTGCTCAACTACTGCATAACTACTACAGTGTAGTTACATTTTTACATAGCATAATAGCAGGTGCCAGGTGATTAGGGGGATCTCTTACTGTAATACAGTCAAAGCTAGAAATAAATCATTTAAAGCCGCGGGATATAATATGTGGATCTATATGGAACCTTCTACAGGGGTGTCCTCTGCTCTGCCAGACAGTAGCCGGGTGTTTTTGTGATGTTTTATTTTAAGGAGAGGAGAGGATACCTAATAGGAAAGAATGGTTGATGTGGCGCGGCCTATAGAGAGACAGCACTCAATCTCACTTATATCCTGTTTGCTCAATTTCCTCCGTGTACCACAGAGCACCTGGCGTCTGCTAACAGTCTCCCACCGCCACTCAAACCAAGGCCTCCCGAGATAATAGCCAATCCTGCTCTGCCGTTCCCAAATCAGAGTGGGCCAAAAGACCTTGCGCTTAGTTTAAGTTTTCCAATGAACAAACCCATGTCTCTGTGTATGACTGCAAACCATTTCAAACCATTGAAAAGACTCTTTTTGTCTTTTTGCAATGTTGTTAAGAAGAGAAAAACATCTTTGAAGGTCATGTCAACTGAAAGGACTGTGGGTATTGTGAAGGGGATACGATTATGGCTTGGTGGAGAAAAGTCCCGTTGTGATATAACAGACTGGTGTCTATGTATCGATAATGCACATTAACCATACCAATAAGAAAGTATTGCTCGGGTTCCAATTTAGACCGACTGAGATTGCCTCATAATGGACCAGTGTATTGTGTGAACGGTGTGTTGTGAAGCTAAGAGCCATGAGCCAGTTGTGTACAGAATTAGTGGTGCAGCAGCTACAATAATGCTTTGATGTCTCCTACCATTATACTCCTACTCCAGCTTTGTCATCTTTGTGTTGTGAGCTAGTCAAAATTAATTACTGAAGAGCTCTTGTTGCCGTGTCAATCATTACCTTTATTAAGTGGATTAAAATGTTCTTAGTTGTCTGTCTCCCATCATGAAACCAAACAGCTGTTCTTATTTTTCTCAAGTAGTTTCACAGTTATAACCTCCAACTTTAAAAATAAAAACATGCATAAATGGAGAAGTGGAGATATAATGACATGCACAGAAGTTTGATTAAAGATGATTCACATCCACTTTTGACGCAGCGAGGCAAACAGTCTTGTAGCCTACTCTCTGTATGTAGCGATGTCTTCATCGGTTTAAAATATAAAACCGAATAATGTCCCAATCAGTATACTGACGCTAACCTAGCCACTCGTTAGAATGTTCTTCAGAATGGACCTAGCTGTTCATTAGATGGTAGTGATACATGCACAGTATACATGCACAGTATAGAAAAATGCGTAGCCTTCATTGCTTGGTGGCTATGGTATACTAAGGTGTCACAGCTGACGGTCGGTGACAGTATATGTGTTAGATAAAGCTGTTGTTCCTGAAATCTCTGACTGGGAGTCTGTGACTGGGAGTCTGTGACTGGGAGTCTCACTACGCTAGTCAGAGCTGGGCCAGGCAGATGCATACAGCAGCCCATCCCAAGGGCATGGTCTTTCTGGTCAAGCAGGAAGGGAACCGCGGGAATCGTTAGGAAACCCAAACCCTTAAACCCAAGTCTAAATCGATGGACAGAGCTGCCTCCAAAGAGTGCAGCTAAACAAACAGCGTTCAACTTCCCGTTCGCCACACTATCAACATTTCACCCTGATGTGACGGCACGCTGCCTGGGGAAACCACTTGGGTCCTGTCCATCATGCCTGAGGCGTATTAGCCCAGCTCTTCACAGGAGAAAACAAACACGGTGCCCACGAAGAAGCTGTATGATAGGCTACACACCAAACCAGGGGAGCAACTTTCACTGGGGACAGGGGGGACATGTCCCCCACACATTCTGAAATTGCATTAGTATAAGGAATCCGATCTCAGTTAAAGGAGAGTCACAATAAACAATGAATGCCGGGAATAGCTCTGTATGCTACAGTATGCAAGTTTAATGCCATGGTATTTTCTATCTCTGTCTATGTATGTCTCCTTGCCTCCATGCCTCTTGCTCCTCTATCTCACTTTAAAATTAATCAAATCATAAAATGCTGCATTCTAATAAGGCTTTTACTGTCTCCAGTGTCTACACTGTTAAGTGCCAAATCAATGCTAACCTGTTTCGCCAGCACCTCTTGAAAGGACCAGACATTACACCACCACTTTATCTCCCAGTCAAATCACACGTGGAGGAATAAAGAGGAAGGCGATATGGCGGGCCATGTTTCTTCTCTAACTAATGCTCTTAAATGATAGATTAAACAAGAGCTCTCTGCGGTACAAAGGCTAGTTTGGCGAGCCAACACGTGAGTGTAATCAGAATGAAGAGTAGAGGAGTCTCCCTAAGCTCAGAGGCAGAGCTTCAGCCCCAGACAGGAGTAGTGAATTAGACACGGTCTGCTGGTCTTTACGTCCCACGTAGCACACACAAGACGAACCGACCGACCGACGCTCTCGCTCTCCTCAACCAAAGGCCTCGCCATTAAACACAATGGAATTAAAATTGCACATCTCTTCATTAACATGAGGGTTAAGGCATGGAAGCACAAATGAATCCCTTGTTACGATACACTGAGTACCATCACATATGGTCCTTTTGCTGAGCAATTATGTCTATGAGCGAGGCAGCCATGCAGGCCAGGTTGTATCAGATGCTTTCAGCCTTTTATGATTGTTGTGGTTCTTTTGTAAATCCTGGTTTCAGATAGGCCTCAGGAGAGATATCATTACGAGGGAAGGGAATGGTGCTCTGCTCTTTAAATACACAGACTAGTTGAACAGCTGGTGGTTGTTGTTTACACTGCTCTTACTGCCTGGGCATTAAAATACTTCTCACAATGGCTCCTGTGAGTGTGGCAGAGAGAAAATAAGTTCTGCAATGTCAAGAGAAAGTCAAAGAATGTTTGTTAGCTTAATGGATGACTGGCAGTGTTGTAAAGTAGCTTCATGTTATCTTTCCTCGCCATGACTTTCATTGGCTTTAAGATGCTGAGATGTTGTCACTGCACACTGGTCTATTAATGCCAGTCGGAAGGTGTTAGCTAGCTGGCGTTTGCTGAGTGGTACTCAGGGATGTGTTATGTAAGCCAGTGACACAAAATCTCAATTTAATCAGTTTCATGCTGTAACACAACAAAATGTGGAAAGAATCAAGGGGTGTGAATACTTTCTGAAGGCACTGTATCTGTGTGTGTGTACATAAATATGCGTTTGTATGTGTGCAGCATGCATGTGTGTGCCTGTGTATCTGCATTTGGATGTCCTCATATTCATCTATACTGTAACTGTATATATCTCTCTGTCTGTGTTAACAAATACAATCTTGAATATATCTCTTTCCCAACATAAGGATAGTACTCCAGTATCCGGTGTTTTAGTTTGAAAAGCCTCTCACTGTCCCCAAAGTTTGTTCTGATTCAGTCAGCAACAATGTGTACATTTCACAACATTAAAAGTGACAGTGTTCTCCTCAAACACGTTACAGATAGATTTACAAACCCGGAATTGGTAGATAGCTCAAACAAATATAATAACACCACATTATTGTCACATGGGTCTGCATCGGATGTCCAGCCTCCTCGTTATGTATCGTTATCTGCCTTTAATTCCTTTAAATGAATGTTCTAGCACCCAGCAGAGAATTCCCACTGGACACACCATGTCATTTCAATGTGGAGAATTCATATTTGGTAGATACGTTGATCAATGAGATTCCAACCTATTTTCACCCACTCAAAAAGACAGCCAAAAGTTTGTTGAATTCCCAATGTGTTATCACTATGCTTTCAACCATCTAAAAGCACAACCAAATTCCAATTGAAAAACTATGTCTGATTTTTGGTTTAGTTGTCACCTAAATGTGTTATCACTGGGCTTTCACCCATTTAAAAGCACACAGAAGTTCAAATGGGAAGATAATATCAGGTATTTTGTTAATTTAAACATCAACTCACTGTGCTTCCTCAAATGACCTGGATTACAGTTGAGATTACATTCAACTACATGGTGCATGTGATCAATGCCATTTGAGATTCTGTGCAGATTATTAAAGTATAGCAATTATGAAGATTTCCACAGACCTGCAACCTTGAACATGCACGATTTTTATGATTACATAAGAAGACATTTATTTTTACAGTAACCTCAAAATGTGGCCATGAATGTATTACTCATTTTAAGGTTGAATAAATACTGTTACATTAGATCGTATGACAGTAAATAACCTAATGTTAAGGCTGTCTTACATTTCATTTGCTCTGTTGAAACTTAGGAATGACTTCGATATGAACAGTGGATCTATGAAGTGGCGATTTCTCAACAAGCATTCTCACGACAGTACATTGGTTATAGTCAGTAACAAAGCTAAACAGAGCTGGGCTTTGATAAAACCTTGGTTGGCAGACTGAAGGGATAGCTGTAGATAGATCAACTCTCCAATAGGTGTTACCCAGCTTATAGTTTTTTTTCTTATAGTGGATATTACGTTTACATCACGTTGTTTCAAAGGTACAAATTGAATATGTTTTATACAAGGTTTGTCTATAGTACCAGTCAAAAGTTTGGACACACCTACTCATTTTAGGGTATTTATTTATTTGTACTATTATCTACATTGTAGAATAATAGAGAAGACATTAAAACTATGAAATAACCCATACGGAATCATGTAGTAACCAAAAAAGTGTTAAACAAATCAAAATATATTTTATATTTGAGATTCTTCAGAGTAGCCATCCTTTGCCTTGATGACAGCTTTGCACACACTTGGCATTCTCTCAACCAGCTTCATGACGTAGTCACCTGGAATGCATTTCAATTAACAGGTGTGCCTTGGTAAAAGTTCTTCATTTGTGGAATTTCTTTCCTTCTTAATGCATTTGAGGTAATCAGTTGTGTTTTGATAAGGTAGGGGTGGTATACAGAAGATTTGGTAAAAGACCAAGTCCATATTATGAAAAGAACAGCTCAAATAAGCAAAGAGAAACTACAGTCCATCATTAATTTAAGACATGAAGGTCAGTCAATGTGTGTAAGGGTTATTTTACCAAGCAGAGTGATGGAGTGCTACATCAGATGATCTGGCCTCCACAATCACCCGACCTCAACCCAATTGAGATGGTTTGGGATGAGTTGGACCGCAGAGTGAAGGAAAAGCCGCCAACAAGTACTCAGCATATGTGGGAACTCCTTCAAGACTGTTGGAATATCAAAAATATTGATATTTTTACTTTTGATGTCTTCACTATTATTATACAATGTAGAAAATAGTAAAAATAAAGAAAAACACTTGAATGAGTAGTTGTGTCCATTCTTTTGATGGTTACTGTATGTTGAAAATTGGTTACCATGATGACATAATCCTGCGGTTGAAATCTTCCACGTAGATTCCATGTCACAATACGTTGACAAAATACTTTGAAACAATGTTGATTTAACCAGTTTGTGCCCAGTGGGAAGTGCCATGACATCATGTTGTAGTAAATGACTTGGTGGCGTGGTTGGACAGGGGGATGAGCTGCAGCGGCAGCAGCCTAATACAGAGGGGATGATATACTGTACCTCGGCCAGATGTAGCACACTGGAGCTGAATGCTTCACTTTATTAGAGTGAATGTGGCAAGGCCACTCCACAGCCCGTAAACAAACACCCTGCTGTTGATTAAGAAGAGATCGCACTATTCATTTTTATTCATCTGAATAAATGACCTTGTTATCATAGTAATAAACAATGTCCAAATTAGGAATACACACTTTTCCCATCCAATGAATGGGAAAATTGACAATGTAACCTTCTTGATTGACTTAGGGAGGAAGAAAGGCTTCCTCTGCATGCTTGTCTTTAAATGTGATTGATTTAATGGTTTAAGTCATAGCTGACAAAATAAAATACATTGGTTTAATCTACACAATGGTGACTGAGCTCACTCTGTCAGGTAAGTGATACCTTTGAATAGCTTTGAGAGTATTAAATGAAAAATCCACAAAAACTCAGGCCTTGAAAAGGTAATTAGCTAGCTGTCTACTGTCTATAGTCCTCTTAGATGCAAAGGTTTTCAAAGCTTCTCTTGCTCCTAAACAGAAGCCCCTTAAGACTTACATCAATTATTTCTCTATTTATTATTTACCAACTCAACAACGGTAAACAATGTGGAACCTCTTCTATGTACACCTAAGCTCAGCTCCTCAGGGAGTAAACAATGTGGATTTTAGCCGTCCATCTCCACATGCATTCTCTTCACTTTCTATTGTTCCCACCGCTCTCCCACTCTTAAAGCTCCAAATTTTAAAAACACCGCTGTCTGCCGCTCGCAATTTTATGACTTATTCATAACAACCAGCAAGAGGGGGAGACAGAAATAGAGAGAAAGAGAACAATGAAGAGATGGAGAGAGAGAAAGAGAGGGAAAGAGATGTTACATAAAAAGACTTGTGAAAAGATGAAGTGATGGGTCCTTGGCGCTATGGTAACAAACGGCAGCTTTTGCTCTGACTCACCTAGCTGTGCGGTCCCTGGGCTTGACACTAACGTCTTGTGACACCCCAGTCAGCCTGCTCATGGGGGCTAAGCAGGACCTCCTTTCAACAGGGCTGGTGATCACTCACAGAGGACCTTACACACACACATAGTGGGATCCCTCTCTCGATCCCAGGGCTACGCCCACTCTATCCCAACATGACAGCACTCTTTCCTCTTGATGCAAAGTCAATATGCCCATATCTCTCAGGGGGTGATTTGAATCTTGATTTGCATAGAATGGATCTATGCATGTTATTTTTTGACCCCTGTCACATGCTGCCATGGGAGGTTTGTAACATGTACTTTGGTCAAATGTAGCATGTGCAGAAGCCCCAACAGCATGATAGAACAGTTCACAATATACAATAGTTATTTAATGGCCAGGTCTCTGTTGGAGAATATATTATTTATCTTTCAAATGTTGCCTTAATTGGTTTAAATAAAGGTTAAATAGAATTGGGATCACCAGAGCTGGTGTGTCTTGCAGTTTTTATAACCATGTCTAATGCTGGACCACAGTGAATCCACTGTCAGATCACACATCCTGAGGACCCACAGCATTAGGAGGTACTAGAGCATCTCTGAGACATGTGAAGTCTCTGAGAAATATCTATGTGCTGCCAAATGACACATCACTGGAGTAGTTATGCTTTTGCAATACATTGCTCGCCGAGGTGGTGACAGGTTTGGCTTTGACTTAGAGATAAGGTCTTTTAACTCAATCAGCACTCTTCCCATGGCTCACTGTGAATTCTGTTTGAAGAGCCTGATAGATAAATGAAGTCATATGCAACTTCCAAAGAGCAGCTGTTGGAAAGATGAAAGGTTCTGACATCGCCTCACACATCTTCACATTGTGTCGGCCCCAGACATCACTGAACACAGACATCACTGAACACATTCAAAAGAAGGCGAGAGAACACACCAGAAATGTGCGTGTTATTATTGTAGCCTTTATGGTATAATTTGAATGGTCATTTTAGCTTGACTCACATTAATGAGTAAATGCATGTAACATAAAAACAATATGGGTGTTACTCTCAAAATATGAACAACCTCTTCCATATGTAGCATGTACTGTACCAAACCTGCTGGGGGTTTATAGAATGTTCCCATGGTATTGTATGCCAGCTTCTATGTTTCTGAGGCAATAGTTAAAATACTTCAGGTCTTTATTTTACAAGACTTCACCATCATACAGTAATAGAACATACCACCTCTGTGACACACAAACCGCATGTTCCTCCATCATGTCTGTGTGGAAAATGTTACATGGTCTCCCACCGCTCCACCATAAGTAAAGCTATCTCACTGTGGACAGACGTCAATTCAACCTCTATTCCACACTGGTTCAACATCATTTCATTGTGTGGCCAGTGCGATGTGAAATATGAGCACCCCTATCGCCAACAGCTTAATTCATTCCAATGCTGTGTGCATGGTCTGGTTCCGGCAGCTGTTCACAGATGACAGATGAGTTGTTCCATGGGAGATCCTTGGGCCTGAACAAATATTTTCCCACAGCCCCACCGGCTCTCCAGCTGCCGTGCGTCTCATGTTGTCACGGCATCCACCATGGGCCCAGAGCCAACATGCCACGGTCGCTACCGGTTCCGGTGACGCCGGTTAGGGAGAAGGTAGGATAGGAAGAGAACGGGTGTACCGGTTATCGTTTAATTGCTAACCCTGGTCATCGATCCAAATCCAGCAGATATTTGAGGCAGGTGTTGAACACTTTGTTTCCCTTAGACACAGAACACTGGGCCATGTGATGCAGGTTGAGGGTTGCCATGGAGACACAAATCTGGAGTGTATAAGATAGAAACCTTTAAAACCCCTCAGGTACTTGTATGTAGCTTAGATAGTTGAGTCTCACCAACTAAGTGCCTGCATCATCAGAGAGACAGCATAACATCTGTTCAGATAGACATTTATTAGGAAAACATTTAGAACATAAAGACAGTTTGACAGGTCATCTGCCTTCCTGCCTCCATGGACTCATTAAGGTAGAGAATGCACAGTGCAGCCCACCAGTCTGTTACAGTACATAATAACCCACGTTGTTCTCTGAATGAACATTTCTTCATGGCTCACATAACTGCTGTTTCTACAGAGAAAATGTGTAGTCTTCAACACTGTATAATGATGGGAAAGAGAAGTGCTGTGCCTTTGTGAGCTTGAGGGAGCTCAGGGGCCAGAGCCTGAGTGAACTAAAATCATTACAACCTTTTGGACCCGACTCTGCAGAAATAGAGCTCTCCGCTCAGGGCTAGGGAGGAGGGGTCAGGGGGCAAATGGTGGCTGGGGAATGGGTCAGTGATTACAGTAAGAGGCCCAGTTGCTCATCGATCCCCTGGCTCAGGCTGATGGGAGTGATTGACTCAGGCTCCATCTCACATGTAGACAGAGATGGAGCTGATGCAGTGAAACTGGGAGAAAGAAGGTCAAGGTGAGACCAGGGTCATACAGATATAGTGGCATACAGTGAACTGTTTCAAAATGGAAGAGGATGTGGAATGTCAGTATGTTTCATGTCGGGAAAACGTAGCACATGTGTGAAGTGATCCCTATCCAAACCCCATATTTCAAGCCAATTATCATTGACTTAATTTCTTCTATTGCCCTTCTACACACAAAAGGATGGAAACATTTCAGTTGTGTTATCTTTTGTCTCTCCGTAGTGTTTTTTGTTGTAGTTCATTTGATCTCAAGAACAGTACTTAATCAACCTTCATCACTGATCTGCAATGTTATATTTCGTTTTACTTTCATCATAGACCTAAATTACTTTTTATGACTGATGGTGCAATGCACAGTACCAGTCAAAAGTTTGGACACACCTCATTCCCTCATTGAAGTGTTTTTCTTTATTTTTACAATTTTCTACATTGTAGAATAAAAGTAAAGACATCAACACTATGAAATAACACATATGGAATCATGCACACTCTTTGCATTCTCTCAACCAGCTTCATGAGGAATGTTTTTCCAACAGTCTTGAAGGAGTTCCCACATATGCTGAGCACTTGTTGGCTGATTTTCCTCCACTCTGCGGTCCAACTCATCCCAAACCATCTCAATTGGGTTGAGGTCGGGTGATTGTGGAGTCCAGGTCATCTGATGCAGCACTCCATCACTCTCCTTCTTGTTCAAATAGCCCTTACACAGCCTGGAGGTGTGTTTTGGCTCGTTGTCCTGTTTAAAAACAAATGATAGTCCCTCTAAGCGCAAACGAGATGGGGTGTTGTATCGCTGTAGAATGCAGAGGTAACCATGCTGGTTAAATAAATCACAGACAGTGTCACCAGCAAAGCACCTCCACACCATCACACCTACTCCTCCATGCTTCACGGTGGGAACCATACATGCAGAGATAATCCGTTCAACTACTCTGTGTCTCACAAAGACACAGTGGTTGGAACCATAAATCTCAAATTTGGACTCATCAGACCAAAGGACAGATTTCCACTGGTCTAATGTCCATTGCTCATGTTTCTTAGCCCAGGCAAGTATCTTCTTCTTATTGGTGTCCTTTAGTAGTGGTTTCTTTGCAGCAATTTGACCATGAAGGCCTGATTCACGCAGTCTCCTCTGAACAGTTGATGTTGATGTGTCTGTTACTTGAACTCTGTGAAGCATTTATTTGGGCCGCAATCTGAGGCTGGTAACTCTAAGGAACTTATCCTCTGCAGCAGAGGTAACTCTGGGTCTTCCTTTCCTGTGGCAGTCCTCATGAGAGCCAGTTTCATCATAGCACTTGATGGTTTTTGCGACTGACCTTCATGTCTTAAATTAATGATGGACTGTAGTTTCTCTTTGCTTATTTGAGCTGTTCTTGCCATAATATGGACTTGGTCACAACACAATTGATTGGGTCAAACACATTAAGAAGGAAAGAAATTCCACAAATTAACTTTTACCAAGGCACACCTGTTAATTGAAATGCAATCCAGGTGACTACCTCATGAAGCTGGTTGAGAGAATGCCAAGAGTGTGAAAAGCTGTCATCAAGGCAAAGGGCAGCTACACTGAAGAATCTCAAATCTAAAATATATTTTGATTTGTTTAACACTTTTTTGGTTACTACATGATTCCATATGTGTTATTTCATAGTTTTGATGTCTTCACTATTATTGTACAATGTAGAAAACAGTAAAAATAAAGAAAAACCCTTGAATGAGTAGTTGTGTCCAAACTTTTGACTGATACTGTATATATTTAAAGAGAAATATAACAGGCAATCTTTGGCAAAGTGAAATTGTAAAAAGACCAAAAAGCCTTGGAAAAGTGTGGGACTTAAAAGAGCTGTCAAGCTATAATGGAAAATGCCAAGCTGTGTGATTATGGCTTTTCCACAGCCATAGCAACAGACCACGTTTCAAAAGTTTTACCCACTCCATCATCCCTCCTCTTCTTATAATGAAACAAAGGTTGAAGTGTTATTGGTGCTAAAAATAACAACAGTGCAATTTAACTAGGCACAATGTGTGCTCAAATTACCATACAAATGCACTGTGAAAATATACCTGTAAAAATAGACATCAAATAGTGGTTAAAATAGGATTAGTTAATTCAGAGCTCTTTGGTTGCTGCTTTTGAGTGTTAATTAAACAATGGTTGTGCTGTATAGGACGGAATAAAGGAGCCATACGGTGCTACCGCTAGTACTTTTACCTGAATACACAGGGTCAAGTGTCTGTGGCTACACTCACACACACACACACACACACACACACACACACACACACACACACACACACACACACACACACACACAGAGACACACACACACACACACACACACACACACACACACACACAGAGACACACACACACACACACACACACAGAGACACACAGAGACACACACACACACACAGAGACACACACACATTCTCTCTCACACACACACACACACACACACACACACACACACACACACACACACACACACACACACACACACACACACACACACACAGACACACAGACACACAGACACACAGACACACACACACACACACACACACACACACACACACACAGAGACACACACACACACACACAGAGACACACACACACACACACACAGAGACACACACACACACACACACACACACAGAGAGAGACACACAGAGACACACACACACACACACACAGAGACACACACAGACACACACACATTCTCTCACACACACACACACACACACACACACACACACACACACACACACACACACACACACACACACACACACACACACACACACACACACACACCTTTCCACTGTAATCTGCCTGGCCTCTTGTCCTGGTGAGAGTGTAGGAGTCTGTGCTGTGCGGTGTTGTGTGGGACTGAGAAGAGTAGAGGGAAGGTAATACAGTGAAGATGGGTGGAGTAGTATAACCACCAGTCCATGTTACCACAGGGGCCCTCTCTCTCTCCCTCTGCTCCTCCAGTTCAGTTCAGTGCAGCGTTGCCAGCCTGACAGGGACATATGTTATACCCATCCCCTCCTCCCATGAAATTGGGTAATATTTAAATGTCTCCAGTACGGTCTCTGCATAGGACGTTTGTACTATGCAGTTTCTCCCTAGAAATCTCTGTTTTATTTAGGGATCCTCACTGGCTTGGAAACGATAAGAGCAAAGACAGATTGCCAAATAAATCAAATTACTCTGTTTAACAGAAGCCGTCGACACCGCGTTTCATCCCAGCATTCAGCGAGCAAGCAGAACTCGACTGGCCCCAGCCGATTACCGCCACTCTCCGATGCTAAAAATAGAAGTCCATTTTCAGAGTTTCCTTTCATCAACACAGGGGCTTGTGCCGAGCATATCATTTTCCCATCATCCAATTTGGCAGAAAGTTTGGACTCCATCACTCGATCAAGCTGTGCTCGTCTGCTGGCATGGAGAGGGTAACCTTGCTCGATGGGACATATGCCACCCAGCTGAGTGGAGGCTTTCGTCTGTTTGTTTGTCTTAAACAACATACTGTACTGGAAACAGACTGCACAACAAAACTACAGTGGAGCTGTTGGCAAAGGAACAAGAGTTTTAACAGGAAGTTTGGAAGATGGGCGGGTTCCTTGATATGATGATTAGTGTGTGACTGTATGGTACTCCATACACAGGAGGGATTAACACAAGGGACTGTCCCGGGACCACTCTTAAACTTTCCCCCCCAAAAATAAAGTTACAAGACCCAGGAAATTACAACATTTTCCCCCAATATCGCACTAATGCAATTCCACAAAATACACAACATGTGCAGCAGAATGAGGAGATGAGGAAACAGCCATTGACTGTGTGTGTAGGTGAAAACAAGTAGAAATGAAAGAAAAAGGTTTGCTGTGTGCCTTCTCTGTCTTCTTCCTCCCTGGGCTTGCTGTTTCAACATAGCACCAAGAACCTGTCTGTCTCCCTACCTGTCTGCTTGTCTCCCTTCTTTTCTCTCACTCTTTACTCTTTGTAGTGTGTGAAATTACACAATGTCTTTCGGGAACCTGCACAATGTTATTACAATACGTTATTCTGAGACATTATTTTCAAAACATTGTAAAAAAATATAAAAAATGCAGTATTTACCCCAGCCAGTTGCAAATTGGGGGAGGGACACAACAGTTAAATAGCTTTGCATGTATGGCTCCTTAACACAATCAATCAGTATGTCAAAAATCATCTCTGCTCAGAGCTCCTTAGAAATATTTTTTTGCGGAGAGAGAAGCCAGTGTGGAAGGAGCATTTTCCACTTTGGTAGATGAATAATTTTCTGAATATGAGCATCATGTCTCTGTCAATTCGGAGTCTGACAGTGAGTTGGAAGAAGAGGATGAGATTGACCCTCAGCCAGCCCCAGGACCACCTGTCATTAGCCAGCCCCAGGACCAGCCCGTCAGCAACAAGCTCATCAGCAGCCTACAGGAGGAGAAATATGTACAGTTGAAGTTGGAAGTGTACATACACCTTAGCCAAATACATTTAAACTCAGTTTTTCACAATTCCTGACAATTAATCCTTGTAAAAATTCCCTGTCTTAGGTCAGTTAGGATCACCACTTTATTTTAAGAATGTGAAATGTCAGAATAATAGTAGAGTGAATGATTTATTTCAGCTTTTATTTCTTTCATCACATTCCCAGTGGGTCAGAAGTCCACATACACTCAATTAGTATTTGGTAGCATTGCCTTTAAATTGTTTAACTTGGGTCAAATGTTTTGGGTAGCCTTCCACAAGCTTCCCACAATAAGTTGGGTGAATTTTGGCCCATTCCTCCTGACAGAGCTGGTGTAACTGAGTCAGGTTTGTAGGCCTCCTTGCTCACACACGCTTTTTCAGTTCTGACCACAAATGTTCTATGGGATTGAGGTCAGGGCTTTGTGATGGCCACTCCAATACCTTGACTTGGTTGTCCTTAAGCCATTTTGCCACAACTTTGGAAGTATGCTTGGGGTCATTGTCCATTTGGAAGACCCATTTGTGACCAAGCTTTAACTTCCTGACTGATGTCTTGAGATGTTGCTCCAATATATCCACAGAATTTTCCATCCTCATGTGCCATCTATTTTGTGAAGTGCACCAGTCCCTCCTGCAGCAAAGCACCCTCACAACATGATGCTGCCACCCCTGTGCTTCACGGTTGGGATGGTGTTCTTCGGCTTGCAATCCTCCCCCTTTATCCTCCAAACATAATGATGGTCATTATGGCCAAACAGTTCTATTATTGTTTCCTCAGACCAGAGGACATTCTCCAAAAAGTACGGTCTTTATCCCCATGTGCAGTTGCAAATCGTAGTCTGGTTTTTTATGGCCGTTTTGGAGCAGTGGCTTCTTCCTTGCTGAGCGGCCTTTCAGGTTATGTCAATATAGGACTCGTTTTACTGTGGATATAGATACTTTTGTACCTGTTTCCTCTAGCATCGTCACAAGGTCCTTTGCTGTTGTTCTGGGATTGATTTGCACTTTTCGAACCAAAGTACGTTCATCTCTAGGAGACAGAACGCGTCTCCTTCCTGAGCGGTGCGACGGCTGCGTGGTCCCATGGTGTTTATACTTGCGTACTATTGTTTGTACAGATGGACGTGGTACCTTCAGTCATTTGGAAATGAATTACTCCCAAAGATGAACCAGACTTGTGGAGGTCTACAATTTTTTTCTAAGGTCTTGGCTGATTTCTTTTGATTTTCCCATGATGTCAAGCAAAGAGGCACTGAGTTTGAAGGTAGGCCTTGAAATACATCCACAGGTGCACCTCCAATTTACTCAAATAAGGTCAATTAGCCTATTAGAAGCTTCTAAAGCCATGACATAATTTTCTGGTATTTTCCAAGCTTTTTAAAGGCACAGTCAACTTGGTGTATGTAGTCTTCTGACCCACTAGAATTGTGATACAGTGAATTATAAGTGAAATAATCCGTCTGTAAACAATTGTTGGAAAATTACTTGTGTCATGCACAAAGTAGATGTCCTAACTGACTTGCCAAAACTATAGTTTGTAAAGAAGAAATTTGTGTAGTCGTTGAAAAACGAGTTTTAATGACTTCAACCTAAGTGTATGTAAACTTCCGACTTCGACTATATTTAAGAAAATTGTGAAATTGAATGGTCTTCTTGCCCAATGAAAGGATGCAACCAGGGCCGACGCGGAAGGTGGTTACTCATGTGCAGGACATAGTCTTCTTTTGAACTGTTTACCTCAGACACCATCCAGAAAATCATTCCGGACTGCTCTTATTTGGAGGGAAGGTGTGTTTTTGGAGACATTTACAGGTATGCTTTGGAGTTCTTATCCTTACTGGTGTTTTCAGATCCAATGAGGAATCCACAGAATCCCTGTGGGATGCAGAAACTGGCAGATAACTTTTCCGTGCAACAATGTCTCTGGAAAACTTCCACATTATTTCCAGGATTTTCTGCTTCGATAACCAGACCAGCTCGGCGGTAGAGAAACAAGCTAGCTGCAATCAGGTCAGTGTGGGACAAGTGGGTGGACCGCCTTCCCCTGTTTTACAACCCTGGGCCCAACGTTACTGTTGATGAGCAGCTTATGCCATTTAGGGGCCGCTGCCCCTTCAGGCAGTACATACCATCTAAACCCACAAAATATGGAATCAAGACCTGGGCTTCCTTTGATGCTGGTTCATCATATGCGTGGAACTTGCAAGTGTACATGGGGAAGCAAGATGGAGGAGCCCCTGTCAAGAACCAAGGGATGCGGGTTGTCCTGGACATGACACAGGGACTCAACATCACATGCGATAACTTTTTTACTTTGCACAAGCTGGGACAGGAGCTCCTCAAGAGGTAGCTGACGATGGTAAGAACAGTACAAAAAAACAAGGCAGAGTTCTCACCTCAGCTGTTAAATACACGGAACAGGCCTATCAATTGCTCAAGTTTGTGTTCACGGCCGACACATCCCTAGTGTCCTACTTGCCAAAGAAAGGCAAAAACGTGGTACTCATGAGTACGCTGCATAGGGATGGGAGAATATATGGCCAGGAACATCAAAAAACAGAAATCATAATGGATTAGAATGCCACAAAAGGAGGAGTGAACAATTTAGACAAGCTGGTGACTGGCTACAGCTGCAAAAGAAGAACCCTAAGCTGGCCACTTGTGATGCTCTTCAACATCTTGGACATCTGTGTCCAATGCATTTTTCATCTGGATGGCGTAGAACCCAGATTGGAACAGAGGGAAGCACCAGAGGATACGACTCTTTCTCGAGGAGTTGGGCAAGGCATTGGTAATCCAGAGGAGGCAACATATCCCACGGACCCCAGGTTCTGCATCCATCGTGAGGAGGATTTAGGAGGAGGATGCTGGTGCCCCATCCGCCCGACTCACAGAACCAACAACTCCAATACCGGAAGTAAGTGTGAGTGAGGTTGTTGAATGTGTGTGTCTGACTCTCCTACCTTGGCCTGCTGTAACTATGCATGTGACTATGTATGTGAGTGAGTGTGTGAGAAGTTAGTAAAATTCCTGAACTAAGTGTTTTCATCATTCTAGGTTGCAGCTGGTAGCAAGAAGAAGAAGCTCTGCGATGTGTGTGGACCCATAGAAGGACAGGAAGACAAAGTACACATGCATCAAGTGCAAGAAATACATTTGCAAAACACACACAGTAAAACTCTGTCCCTGTGTAGATCAGCCTTCATTTGTGTTCAATGTGGCTCATTTATAATTTCCGTAAAATATTGTATGTAAAATGTGTCCTTCCAATTTGTTCAGTTCAAAGCAATAAACATCAATAGTGATGAAAACCTTGTTTAATTTATATTTGTTCAAGATAAACATGATTTATTCCACCCATGATTTATTCCACCCATGTCTTCTTTTATCAAAGAAAACAAATGCGCTTTTATTGATAAATCAACATCAAATCATGTTTAGCAGATGTTATTGCAGGTGTAGCGAAATGCTTGTGATTGTGATCTAGCAGAGGTAATTGGCAAATGTTAACCATGTATGCCATTTATTTTGCTTGTAATTGATATAAGTTAACATCTAATTATTAAGTATGAAGTATTTTTACGTAAATTGTTATGTCTGTATTGTTTTAAATACCAAGTAATGTTGTGGGTTCATCAGACCCGCTATCATTGGGTGAATAACAACAACATGAACACCACACAAGGGTTAACAGTTTTTGTTGGTAACTACATGATTCATATTTGTTATTTCTTAGTTTTCTTGTCTTCACTATTATTCTACAATGTTGAAAATAGTAAAAATAAAGAAAAACCCTTGAATGAGTAGGTGTGTCCAAACTTTTGACTGGTACTGTATATGTAATTGATCTCTGTCTGGAAAAGTGGACAAGTGGAAGTGGTAGCTAATTTATTAGTTTGATCACTGATCAGAAACATTTAGCATGCAATAATGTAGCCTAAATCAATTGTATTATTTATCTATTGACTCATGTAGTATTCTTATAGAGCCTTATATACTGTAGAGCCTAGGATATATTCCTATCGTCTCAATCCCACTGAAACCTAAAATTTGGACTCCTGTCTTGCATGAAAATGTCTACCTTTATTCTGTATCAAAGCATTATCAAAGCACATATTTCCTATGCATGTCAAAATACGCTATAAAATTTCCCCCGCTTCTCTGCCTTGTCTCATATTGCTGCCCATATGAGTGTGAGCTTCATTAGAGAGTGCGGGATCAACAAACAGTATGAGAGTAGATATGGATATTCCTTTTAAACAGAGTTGGTCCCCAATAAGATACATTGATATTTAAACAATTTCCTTTCTTCATGTCCCCGTTATTCATGACCTGATCTGAATAATCATCAACTCGATTTTGCAAACTAGGAGATATTCTGTCATTCGTTGGAGGTTATCTAGCAAGCTTCCCAACTTTGGTCATTTGACTTTTATTTGACTGCCACTACGAAGTTTGGCAGGTGCACTCTGTACATCCTGAGGGTGCTCTGTGTTGAGATAGCCTTGGCCTACTGCTGAAATGCACTGAATTATGAACATGCCACATGCTACAATAACATTGATGAACATGCTAATGCTCTGAATTTATGAACAACCTGCTTCACAATTCACAACAATGTCATTGGTGATCAAAGTTACTCTATCATTAATAAATAGTTTAATTTGCTGTGAAATCTTTACATCTTTACATAGTGGCGCAGCGCTGCGCCAATCTTATTTTGGGAGAAACCTAAGTGACCATATCTTTTAAACTCTTAAATTGTCACTTCTGAGTTTTGTGGTATTTCCCGGGACTCACGAGATAAATATGAATTATTACCGGTATTGAAACTTGTTCGATTTTTGGGAAAATATGGATCCCTAATACACAGGGTTAATAGTTGTAGATGTTTTCTCTGAAATAAAATACATTATGACTTGTTGGGCAAACAATTTATTGATGATGATAATATAGAAAATACTGGAACAATATGCGGCTTTAGCAATTATATAAATTGTTTGAGTCCAATGCCCTGAACTAATCAATTACTTTTTTGGCCAAATAAATTAACTGTGGTACTCATTGTTCCTTGAAGGTCGATAAACTCACTTATTAATCTAGTAGTAATATCATTTATTTTGTCAAAATGAGACAGAGGCAGACTGTCTCCATCTGAGTTGC
This sequence comes from Salmo trutta, assembly GCF_901001165.1. NCBI lineage: Eukaryota > Metazoa > Chordata > Actinopteri > Salmoniformes > Salmonidae > Salmo > Salmo trutta. Next base: position 23,147,468 of record NC_042970.1, on the reverse strand, counting down.
CTGCAGCCATGATTTGTGTTTACAGAGAATGTGCTCTTAAATAAAAAAAAGCTGACGAAAGACAGGCACCTGGGAAAATGAAGTGATATACATAAAGGAAGACAGAGATGGAGAGTCGGAGAGTCGGAGAGAGAGTTGTCCTCTGTGCAGGTTTGGAGCAAGAGATAGCAGGGGCCTGGGACCCAGGCATTAGGATTTAGGTGACTAACTGCATCTGGACTGTCACTGCAGTTTAGAATAGTTAGGAAGAAACACGCAGATAGTAATGTAAACTGAGGATATCTCACCTGGAGTTAATGCACTTAGTCACACACACACACGCATGCATGCACACGATCACACACACGCACTGTAATGCAGACAGAATTTGTAGTCAATTAAAATCTTGAGTACTTTTGCTTTTTGCTTTTCTGGTTGGCATATTCAATATTAAAGTAATTAATGTTGAATAGAATCACATTACTGTCTATGACAGCCGCCCACACCTCCCAAATCCTAATCTAATTCTGCGTTAGAAACCCCCTCTAAGGCACTAGCTTTTATGTACTATGAGGGCATTATCTAGGGCATTGCAAAAATGCCTCTCTGTTCTGCTTTTCTGCAGTCCAATACAAATTGACTCTTATCTCTAATGATGGAAGAGAGGGAATAACAAGTTGAAAGGAAAAAGAGCTAGGCTACAGTGCATTCGGAAAGTATTCAGACCCCTTGACTTTTTCCACATTACAGCCTTATTCTAAAATTGATTCAATAGTTTTTTTCCCCTCATCAATCTACACACAATATCCCATGATGAAAAAGTGAAAACATGTTTTTAGAAATTATAGCAAATGTATAAAAAATTTAAAAACGGTATATAGAAGTTTCCACAGTTGACAGTGCATGTCTGAGCAAAAACCAAGCCATGAGGTTGAAGGAATTGTCCGTAGGGCTCCGAGAAAGAATTGTGTCGAGGCACAGATCTGGGGAAGGGTACCAAAAAATGTCTGCAGCGTTGAAGGTCCCCATAAACACAGTGACCTCCATCATTCTTAAATGGAAGAAGTTTGGAACCACCAAGACTCTTCCTAGAGCTGGCAGCCTGGCCAAACTGAGCAATCGAGGGAGAAGGGCTTTGGTCAGGGAGGTGACTAAGAACCTGATCGTCACTCTGAGAGAGTTCCTCTGCAGAGATCGGAGAACCTTCCAGGAGGACAAAAATCTCTGCAGTACTCTACCAATCAGGCCTTTATTGTAGAATGGCCAGATGGAAGCCACTCCTCAGTAAAAGGCACTTGTCAGCCTTCTTGGAGTTTGCTAAAAGGCACCTAAAGGACTCTCAGACCATGAGAAACAAGACTCTTTGGTCTGATGAAACCAAGATTGAATTCTTTGGCCTGAATGCCAAGCGTTACGTCTGGAGGAAACCTGGAACCATCCCTACAGTAAAGCATGGTGGTGGCAGCATGATGTTTTTCAGTGGCAGGGCCTGGGAGACTACTCATGATCGAGGAAAAGATGAACAGCGCAAAGGACAGAGAGATCCTTGATGAAAACCTACTGCAGAGCACTCAGGACCTCAGACTGGGGCGAAGGTTCACCTTCCAACAGAACAACGACACTAAGCACACAGCCAAGACAACGCAGGAGTGACTTCAGGACAAGTCAATGAATGTTCTTGAGTGGCCGAGTCAGAGCCCGGATTTGAACGTGATCGAACATCTCTGGAGAGACCTGAATCTCATCAAATATAGGTGTGCCAAGCTTGTAGCGTCATACCCAAGAAGACTCGAGGCTGTAATCGCTGGCAAAGGTGCTTCAACAAAGTACTAGGTAAAGGGTTGAATACTTATGTTAATGTGATATTTCTGTTTTTTTATTTTTTTTTATACATTTGCTAAAACTTCCAAAAATCTGTTTTTGCTTTGTTATTATAGGGTATTGTTTGTAGATTGATGAGAAAAAAACCTATTTTAATCAATTTTAGAATTAGGCTGTAACCTAACAACATTTTGAAGGGGTGTGAATACTTTCCGAATACACTGTATGTGTCACGTCCTGACCAGTAAAAGAGGTTGTTTGTTATTGTTGTTTGGTCAGGGCGTGGCAGGGGGTGTTTGTTTTATGTGTTTCGGGGTTTTTGGTTTATGTTCTATGTTAGTATATTTCTATGTTCGTGTCTAGTTTTTCTATTTCTATGTTTAGGGTTTTTGTTTGACCTTCAATTGGAGGCAGCTGTTTCTTGTTGCCTCTGATTGGAGGTCCTATTTAGTGGAGGTTTTTCAGCTTGTGTTTGTGGGTGGTTGTTTTCAGTCTAGTGTTTTGTACCTGACGGAACTGTTAAGCTGACGTTCGTTTCTTGTTTTGTTTTACGTGTTCAATAAAAGTTAAATATGAGCACTCAACCCGCTGCGCCTTGGTTTACTCCCTTCGACGGCCGTTACAGTATGTTTATACTATAACTCACGCAGGCAATATGAGAGCGTATCTTATGAACATTTTTTTTATTTTTTTATTTATTTATTTATTTATTTCACCTTTATTTAACCAGGTAGGCAAGTTGAGAACAAATTCTCATTTACAACTGCGACCTGGCCAAGATAAAGCAAAGCAGTTTGACACATACAACAACACAGAGTTACACATGGAGTAAACCAAACATACAGTCAATAATACAGTAGAAAAATAAGTCTATATACAATGTGAGCAAATGAGGTGAGGTAATGGCAAAAAAAGGCCATGGTGGCAAAGTACATGCAATATAGCAAGTAAAACACTGGAATGGTAGATTTGCAGTGTAAGCAAGTGCAAAGTAGAAATATAAATAATGGTGTGCAAAGTAGCAAAATAAATAAATACAGTAGGGGAAGAGGTAGGTGTTTGGGCTAAATTATAGATGGGCTATGTACAGGTGCAGTAATCTGTGAGCTGCTCTGACAGCTGGTACTTAAAGCTAGTGAGGGAGATACGTGTTTTCAGTTTCAGAGATATTTGTAGTTCGTTCCAGTCATTGGCAGCAGAGAACTGGAAGGAGAGGCGGCCGAAGGAGGAATTGGCTTTGGGGGTGACCAGTGAGATATACCTGCTGGAGCGCGTGCTACAGGTGGGTGCTGCTATGGTGACCAGCGAGCTGAGATAAGGGGGGACTTTACCTAGCAGGGTCTTGTAGATGACCTGGAGCCTGTGGGTTTGGCGACTAGTATGAAGCCAGGGCCAGCCAACGAGAGCGTACAGGTCGCAGTGGTGGGTAGTATATGGGGCTTTGGTGACAAAAGCCAATTCTAGATTTAACTTTGGATTGGAGATGTTTGATGTGAGTCTGGAAGGAGAGTTTACAGTCTAACCAGACACCTAGGTATTTGTAGTTGTCCACATATTCTAAGTCAGAACCGTCCAGAGTAGTGATGCTGGACGGGCGGGCAGGTGCAGGCAGCGATCGGTTGAAGAGCATGCATTTAGTTTTACTTGTATTTAATAGCAGTTGGAGGCCACAGAAGGAGAGTTGTATGGCATTGAAGCTCGTCTGGAGGGTTGTTAACACAGTATCCAAAGAAGGGCCAGAAGTATACAGAATGGTGTCGTCTGCGTAGAGGTGGATCAGAGACTCACCAGCAGCAAGAGCGACATCATTGATGTATACAGAGAAGAGAGTCGGCCCAAGAATTGAACCCTGTGGCACCCCCATAGAGACTGCCAGAGGTCCGGACAACATGCCCTCCGATTTGACACACTGAACTCTATCAGAGAAGTAGTTGGTGAACCAGGCGAGGCAATCATTTGAGAAACCAAGACTATTGAGTCTGCCGATGAGGATGTGGTGATTGACAGAGTCGAAAGCTTTGGCCAGGTCAATGAATACGTCATGTCTCTATCATTATCCATTGGTCAAAATATGCATTTTTGATTGGACACCCTACAAGGTGAGGTATTGAAAGATATTGAGAACAGGGGTGCCAATAATTTTGACCCCCAATATATATACACTGCTCAAAAAAATAAAGGGAACACTTAAACAACACAATGTAACTCCAAGTCAATCACACTTCTGTGAAATCAAACTGTCCACTTAGGAAGCAACACTGATTGACAATAAATTTCACATGCTGTTGTGCAAATGGAATAGACAACAGGTGGAAATTATAGGCAATTAGCAAGACACCCCCAATAAAGGAGTGGTTCTGCAGGTGGTGACCACAGACCACTTCTCAGTTCCTATGCTTCCTGGCTGATGTTTTGGTCACTTTTGAATGCTGGCGGTGCTTTCACTCTAGTGATAGCATGAGACGGAGTCTACAACCCACACAAGTGGCTCAGGTAGTGCAGCTCATCCAGGGTGGCACATCAATGCGAGCTGTGGCAAGAAGGTTTGCTGTGTCTGTCAGCGTAGTGTCCAGAGCATGGAGGCGCTACCAGGACACAGGCCAGTACATCAGGAGACGTGGAGGAGGCCATAGGAGGGCAACAACCCAGCAGCAGGACCGCTACCTCCGCCTTTGTGCAAGGAGGAGCAGGAGGAGCACTGCCAGAGCCCTGCAAAATGACCTCCAGCAGGCCACAAATGTGCATGTGTCTGCTCAAACGGTCAGAAACAGACTCCATGAGGGTGGTATGAGGGCCCGACATCCACAGGTGGGGGTTGTGCTTACAGCCCAACACCGTGCAGGACGTTTGGCATTTGCCAGAGAACACCAAGATTGGCAAATTCGCCACTGGCGCCCTGTGCTCTTCACAGATGAAAGCAGATTCACACTGAGCACATGTGACAGACGTGACAGAGTCTGGAGACGCCGTGGAGAACGTTCTGCTGCCTGCAACATCCTCCAGCATGACCGGTTTGGCGGTGGGTCAGTCATGGTGTGCGGTGGCATTTCTTTGGGGGGGCCGCACAGCCCTCCATGTGCTCGCCAGAGGTAGCCTGACTGCCATTAGGTACCGAGATGAGATCCTCAGACCCCTTGTGAGACCATATGCTGGTGCGGTTGGCCCTGGGTTCCTCGTAATGCAAGACAATGCTAGACCTCATGTGGCTGCAGTGTGTCAGCAGTTCCTGCAAGAGGAAGGCATTGATGCTATGGACTGCCCCGCCCGTTCCCCAGACCTGAATCCAATTGAGCACATCTGGGACATCATGTCTCGCTCCATCCACCAACGCCACGTTACACCACAGACTGTCCAGGAGTTGGCGGATGCTTTAGTCCAGGTCTGGGAGGAGATCCCGCAGGAGACCATCCGCCACCTCATCAGGAGCATGCCCAGGCGTTGTAGGGAGGTCATACAGGCACGTGGAGGCCACACACACTACTGAGCCTCATTTTGACTTGTTTTAAGGACATTACATCAAAGTTGGATCAGCCTGTAGTGCGGTTTTCCACTTTCATTTTGAGTGTGACTCCAAATCCAGACCTCCATGGGTTGATAAATTGGATTTCCATTGATTATTTTTGTGTGATTTTGTTGTCAGCACATTCAACTATGTAAAGAAAAAAGTATTTAATAAGATTATTTATTTCATTCAGATCTGGGATGTGTTGTTTAAGTGTTCCCTTTATTTTTTTGAGCAGTATATATATATATATATATCTCTTTCGCTGAGCAATTGTATTAATATAAAATCATATAATTTCCCTTTTTTTGCATACAATATAGCTCAGTATTTGTGTTATTTATTTTATACAATCTTTATTAAGGGTGCCAATAATTTTGGACCTGACTGTATGTTATTGCTGGATCTCGGTATCCGTACCCTGCTTCCATGATGTGAGAAATCTCAGTGCTGACATTTTGTACTGTGCCCTATCAGAACCATCAGAACAGATTTAGAATACACACATCCATCACTTATATCCATCACTCTATATTACCCGTCATTATATCTGACAGAACCTAAGAACTTTTGCCATAGAATTACCTAGAACATGTATTATACATCTATGGCTGTTGCTGAGGGCAGACACATGTAGTACACCTGTCACTGATACAGATACTGTAGATACTGTGCTTCTAAATATAAAGTGATTTGACAGCTTTGAAAGCTGTCAAATCACTTACGGTATTTCAGCTTCCCATGCCAGGTATCATAGAATGATAGTTTAGTCTTTTTTCGTTAAAATAGTAAATGTTAGTGAGTCTATTTGTGACTGACCACCTCGATTATGTAGCAACATTTGAAATTGTGTTTTTTACATTGGATACAAGTAGAGACTCAGAGCTAGACAATTGTATATTATACACTGCAGTTGAGGAATAATGGGCAAGTCATTCTGCTTTGAAAGTTGATAAACTTGTAACCCCACTTTTGAAAAAATGGCCCTTGAATGTTTTGGTACACCTACTGGAGAGCTCTTCTTTTTCTACACAGAATATGTAAACGGTACAGTGAAGCGGTTACCTGCATAGTAGCAATATCAAAAACAGAAAGTGTACAGATAAAAATATTTTATAAATATTCTATCATTATTAGATGACTCTTACCCGACACACTTGTCTAAATTGATGGGTTATGTGAAGGAAATGCTATAACCACCCACCAGCCACATCTAGCTAAGTGGATGGATCACTATTGTCTAGACTTTAAAAAAAATGTTTTTACCTTTATTTAACTAGGCAAGTCTGTTAAGAACAAATTCTTATTTTCAATGACTGCCTAGGAACAGTGGGTTAACTGCCTTGTTCAGGGGCAGAATGACAGATCGGGGATTCAAACTGGCAACCTTTCAGTTACTAGTCCAACGCTCTAACCACTAGGCTACCTGCCACCCCATGTACACATGTTCATGAAATACAATAGATGGCAGTAATCACCCCCAGATTCACCTGGCTAATTTGATGGGTCATGTAATAATCCGGCCGAAGTGGAGTCTTTTATTTAGACATGTAGCTAGCTAGGTAGCTAGCTGACCATGAACCGGCATAATCCCAACTCATACTACTACCAATACAAACATTGTCATAGCTGTAGTATGAATCTGCAGGTAGTTAAAGCTAACAAACTAGGTTCAATGTTAGCTAGCTAACATTAGGCTATAACTAGCAATGTAAATGGATTTCTAATTTGAATAATATTACTACACAGATCGTACATGTAATTTTAGCTAGCGAGCAAGGAAGTTAACATTTGCTAACTAACTAATAGTACACTTTAAATTGCAATAAAAATGACTTTCTAAATTAGTAACTTATATCTGAAAATGGTAGCTAGACTCTTACCCGTACACATGGATGAACGCTTCACGGCAGACTGGAACCATTTAACTCTGTTTTGCTTGTAGCTACATCTTGTTTGGCCTGCGTTGTGTCGAGTCACTTCGGTTCAGACTGACCGTGGCGTGTTGACAAAGTAGCCCATCACTTTATCCAACTGATCTGTCGATAGCGCCTGCTAAATTCAGGGCATCAATGTTGTTGAGAAAGGAAGCAAAACTTATGTAGTTCTCGATGGTTAACGTTATTTTTTCAATAACGGCATAGTAGAAAGTACTGTCAACACAGCTCATGTTATAGACAGAAGCATTCTTTATGGGAGACCAATCCAAGCTCATCTCCCGGCATTATCTCAGCTAATCATGGCTAGCTGGAAGGTTCCTGTCTTTTTCCATAGCTAAACCAACTAGGCCCATCATTTAACCATTTTATTCATATTTATGGGTGGAATAGAAGTTTCTTATTAAGGCACATGAAAGTTCACATGTTCCAGAAGGCATTTCTGTTTAAAAATGCATTTTGATAAAAAAATAAATGTTTACGTTCAAACTCCGCTCCTGTGAAGTAGTGACGTGCGACATACAGTACGCCTAGTTTCCTGAAACGAAACACATTTTAAGAATATAGAATAGTGCAATGTTAAACCATTTCTACACTGACAGCTCTTAACATGTGAAGGTTTAGCTTGTTAGGCCACCCTCCAACTGAATTTTGTATTATTTCATGCAGGCACAATCTGGGTTATATTGCGGTTCCCTACTGCTGAACCCACCCCCTAAGAATTCTGTAGTTTGACAGGAGCTGGATCAAAATCTTAAGTGAGATTTTTGCCAGTGAAGTGCAATTCTGTCATAGGTAAGGTTGCCATAGACAACAAGGTTTTTCAAGTACTTGAAATTCAGAGACAGGAGAAAGAAATAAGATCTCTGTAACCTTGTCTGGTTTTTACAATGGTATCCAAATAAATGGATTTTGAGGTAAAAAGGGTTATGCACAAGCATTAAAAAAGGACAGAATCATAAAAAACATCTCATGCAGACAGAAAATATGTTTCAAGTCCGCAACTTTGTTTAACAGCATTTCACACCTAATTCCATTGTGGTGTTGTGTGCTTTTCAACCCATTCTCAGTCATCCACACCTGGAAGATAGCTAACACCAATGCTCAGTTCGTTTGACTGAAAAGGCTTGTGTGTTATTTGTAGTCCCATCTGGGAAAACACACTCTCTCATCCGTGTCCTCAGGCTTAATCACATCTGATCGCTCATCACATTTCTAACTGCTCGTCTTCACAACACCACGGCCTGACAGAGACAACGCCAGCCAGGTGTGTCTGCTTCCTCTTCCAGGGGAGAGAGGGGGTGTCAACTCAAATATCCTCTACATTTCATCTCACTGGCTCCTTAACTATTCACCTATCTATCTGCATCTAGGTTGTGTATGCATGTATGCACGATGTGTGTGCAAAAGCACGGTGAACCACTCGACTGAAGACCGCGTCGTGCTGCGTTGGGGGCCGAGGGGTTTGTTCCACACTCATGCCATTGGGAATTGTCTCAGAAATACAGATGTTTGTGATGGCTCTGCTATTTGCCTAGTGCTCTTTGGTTAAGACCAGGAAGAGGCTTGGCTTTTTACTTTTTACCTGCTGGAGATAACACATAAAACAGAAGATTATATAGTAACACAGAGAACAGCAGATTATATAGTAACACAGAGAACAGCAGATTATATAGTTATACACAGAACAACAGATTATATAGAAATACATAGAACAGCAGATTATATAGTTATACACAGAACAGCAGATTATACAGCTTTAGACAGAACAGCAGATTATATAGTTATACACAGAACAGCAGATTATATAGTAACACAGAGAACAGCAGATTATATAGTTATACACAGAACAGCAGATTATATAGAAATACATAGAACAGCAGATTATATAGTTATACATAGAACAGCAGATTATATAGTTATACATAGAACAGCAGATTATATAGTTATACACAGAACAGCAGATTATATAGTAACACAGAGAACAGCAGATTATATAGTTATACACAGAACAGCAGATTATATAGAAATACATAGAACAGCAGATTATATAGTTATACACAGAACAGTAGATTATATAGAAATACATAGAACAGCAGATTATATAGTTATACATAGAACAGCAGATTATATAGTTATACATAGAACAGTAGATTATATAGTTACACACAGAACAGCAGATTATATAGAAATACATAGAACAGCAGATTATATAGTTATACATAGAACAGCAGATTATATAGTTATACATAGAACAGTAGATTATATAGTTATACACAGAACAGCAGATTATATAGTTATACATAGAACAGCAGATTATATAGTTATACATAGAACAGTAGATTATATAGTTATACACAGAACAGCAGATTATATAGAAATACATAGAACAGCAGATTATATAGTTATATATAGAACAGCAGATTACATAGTTAAACACAGAACAGCAGATTATATAGTTATACACAGAAAAGCAGATTATATAGGTATAGACAGAACAGCAGATTATATAGTTATACATAGAACAGCAGATTATATAGTTATACACAACACATCAGATTATATAGGTATAGACAGAACAGCAGATTATATAGTTATACACAGAACAGCAGATTATATAGTTAAACACAGAACAGCAGATTATATAGTTATACACAGAACAGCAGATTATATAGTTAAACACAGAACAGCAGATTATATAGTTATACACAGAACAACAGCAATAGAGGGCCTTTTTCTCGTTTATCCAACTGCCACAGTAAAAACAGTACAAAAAAAGTGAGACGATGACAATACCTTTTTTCAGAGCAGCTTTAGAGAGATAGAAAGTAGAGAGATAGATGGTAAAATAGACGGAGATACTGAAAGAGGGAGTGAGTAAGTGAGAAAGAAAGAAGAAGGGAGTGGGGTAAGAAGATAAGGATTTGCTCGTGTCATAGTGTGACCATGTGTCATCTCAGAGTAGACAGTGGAAGTGGTATAACTATCAAGATAGTCATGGGTCCCACAGTTCATGCTCTTGCTAATCATGCATTTTACAGCTTCACATTTACAACTGTATAGATTCATGCTAATTAGCCATTGGAACAAAGCTGTCTACTTTCTGATCTTTTCCATAGACTGCTGACTGCAGAGAGTTTTAGTATAACAGTAATCAACTGCAGCATATAAATCACCTCACAGAATAACCTCTTACATGCCTGTATGAAATTTGCTCAGCCTCTTAACTGCAAAGCTAGGAATGAACAATGTGAGGTTTTAGTCATATGCTTTTTTAGCCTCTGTTAGTGGATGATTGTACCACGCTTTGGTGCAGTACTTTGAGTGAAGGTGTAGGTTTAGTGAGAACAGACATACAGAGCAGAATATACTTTACAGTGAGTCGAAGGGGGGAAACGCTGAAATGAAAACAGCGAATTATATATACCATTTAGCAGACACTTTTATCCAAAGCCACTTTCAGGCATGCGTGCATACATTTTACGTATGTGTGGCCCTGGGAATCAAACCCACAGCCCTGTCAGTGTAAGCACCATGCTCCACCAACTGAGCTACAAAGGACCGCAAGAAGAAGCACATATCAAGATCAAAGTCAACTGTTAACTGTGGAGGTGGCGATGATGCACCTCTGTACAGTATCTAGTTACTTTTCAGAGAGGGTTGTCATGGTTAAAATGACCTCTTCATTGAAGCACGGCTCACTCTTGTTTGGAGAAATGCACACAGTACATCAAATTACCATAATATTGACAGTTGGCTTATGTAAAGATGACTGCTTGTTACTGCGTTTATTTATTCACATGTTTCTATTGATAATCTTCGGGGCCCCATAATACTATATGTCATCTACATTTCGGGTTTCTCACTGCAGACAAGGACTCCTCCTGCTGAGCTCCTCAAGGCCCCAGGGGGCCTCACAGCTCCACCTCAGAGCTGCACCTCAGAATTGGCTCCACATACCAGCGCAAAACATTAGTCTGCTTTCTGCTTTTGGTGGCCCCCAGAAGTAAGGGATCTACATTTCCGCCGAGCGCACATGGGAGCACTCCAGCTGACGTGTAACATTAATTTCTCATGATGTTAGTCAGATTTCATCAGCGTTAAACTTTAACATGCCCACAAGACGGCCGTCTGGGAGAGACAGGCAAGACACCCAAGGGCTACGCGAGAAGATGACTGTCCCCTCCGAGGGTGACACTTTCAAAACTGCCACTGCAAAACTTGGATGAAATTTTTAGATTTCAATATCTTCCAGTCGGATGCCTCTGAGTGTGCTTGGGCGGTTTGAGCTGTAATGGTTTTCTGTCACTGGAGAGGAGAAGACACAACACAACTCCTGTGTGAGAGAGAGTGGTGTGTATAGGTGTGTGTGTGCGAGTGTGTGTGCATGCGCGTGTGTGTTCCTGTGTGTGTGTGTTCCTGCGTGTGTGTGTTCCTGCACATGTGTGTTCCTGCACGTCTACTAGGTGCGTGCGTGTAGGTGATAAGTGATTTTTGGCTTTTTTGGGAGACTGAATCAACACATAAGCCTTGAATATTGCCTCTCATCAAACAATTGCACTCAGCAAACAATTCCACTATAGAGTTAGAAAATAGGGTCATTGCTGTAAAACTCTTGAGTGAATACAGTTTTGGTCCAAAGTTATTGAGGGATGCTGCTGTTTGTTGGGACAATGTCATTCAAATGCATTGACTGTCTTCTATTGTAAAAGAGAGAGTAGTAGAGTGAGTGAGTAGAGCAAGAGAGTAGAGCGATGTCTGAAGATTCATTGATGAGTGAATTCAGAAATGCTTTCGAAATGGGTGCATGGTGAATTATGGCCTTCATGAAAATAATCTATAATTTCATTGGACCTCAGATTGTGCTCTGAAAGCCTCATTCTTAATAATTTTCCATTCGATTTCAGGCATCATTATTCTGGGTCAAGATGGTGTGGCCTATTGTTAAAGGAGGATTTTGTATTACACTGATAAACACATATTTTCTCTCTCAACCTCACCCATCTCATGCTGAAAGGATGTTTTTTTTCTCTCTTTTTGCATTTTGCCTTTATCTCCACCAGCTGGATATAATCCATCCAACACATTTAGACACTCATGCTACATGAAGAAAAACCTTTCCTTTTCATAGTTTATCATTTCTTAAACTAATCCAATTGGCCACGACTAGACAGAAGCGGGAACTTGCCTTAACACTATCTATAGTGCTCCCAATTCTGTTGAACTTCATTTACTTTTGGGTTGGAAAATTCTTTCATCTTGGCCATGATAGCATTTCTTTATTAAAGGCATGGATTATCCTTGGATACTTCCCAAAGAGTATTATACAGTATGCCCAAAACCTAAATGAGGTTAAACATGTAACTCTGGGCTTATTGGGGAGGGGAGGAAGGGTACAACTCTTCCTGTACTATTGGAATGTGTGCTGATTGGTGAACTTCCGATCTACTGTATGTCCTCTAGCTCCATGAAGCAGAACATGTAATCCCTCTTACCACCATGTGTGAGTCGGCAAAATAGTTTATGCTCTCTGCAGGGATCGGTGTGGACCATCAATATGATGGATTCGGGGTTTGCAAATTAGCCTCTGACCAAACCTCACGTCCTTCAGTCAGTCAATAAATAACATTTCAAACTGAAAGCACCGTTGTGGATTACGCACAATGTGAAGGACAAGTAGAGAACAAATGTACTTGGTTCATTGACATCCTCAGACATTGAAAATACATGTCTACTGTATTTCTACTCACTTCTCCCACAGTCAGCATTTAATAGAGGTATTATACTACCATGGCTAACACATGTTGTTGCCATACATTCAAATCATTATTTTCCAATCCTTTCGTTATGAAATTTTGCAAATGGGGGAGAGCGAGAGAGGGTGGAGGAGGAGATTTGAAGCACTGGGCATCTTGTTATGACATGCATTATCTGAATTAGGCCCACATAATTATACTTACAAAGGAGCGGCTTCTATGGAATGTATTTGAACTTTTGAGAATCGCCTTAACGTTGCACCAGAGCTAGCTAGCTAGCTAATAAACTTGTGTGTGCAGAGCGGAACCAGAATAAAAAATACGTCTGACCTTTTTGTAGTTAATAAACCCAACGTGAAACAGTATAGATCACTGGTTCCCGGTTCTGATTCTGTTCCTCGAAAAATTATATTACGGTTTTCGGTTCTGTTCTCTGAACTGGTTCCAACCCCTGATTCTAATACACATGCTTCCTTAGAGATACTATTGACCACCCAGAGCAGTGCTTCCTCCACTTCCTCTCAGTGAGGCTTGGCTGTCTGTTCCTGTCTGGTTCCTGTCTGGTTCCTGTCTGGTTCCTGCCCACCCTCTGCCACTCTGCTCCAGGCCCACCTGTGTCTCCTTCTCCATTCTGGCCTCACATAGAGGTAGCACCATTCCAGGCTCGTTCCACTGGCTGCTCATGAGAATACAAAGGTTAACGATTGCTAATCACAATCCATTAATTAGCAGTGGATGGAGCATTGGGGCTTTAATAGGGTCCAAGTGGTTAGTGGTGCCAGTGTTGTAGAAGTCGGGGGATAATGAAGTAAAAGGTGAGAGCATTATCCCACGCCTCGCGACATCATCACAACTTGTTATAGCACTTAATGCGCTCTCTGGTGAGAACCTCCGCTACCATGCATATTGATGGTCACCTCACTGTTCTGTTTTGAAGCACACACACACAGACACACCTTTGTTTTGTTGTTGTTTTTAATCCATCTGAGTGTGTCAGGTCCAGAGGACGCCAGCAGATGCAGCAATTTAATAAGCCCATTAATGTAAGACAAAGTGATTTGATTAGTAGACACACTTACTAGACACTCTTCTCAATGGGGTTTCTGGACCTGTGTGTGTGTGTGTGTGTGTGTGTGTGTGTGTGTGTGTGTGTGTGTGTGTGTGTGTGTGTGTGTGTGTGTGTGTGTGTGTGTGTGTGTTTGATGAGATATTCCTAAGCTTTTACAGGTCTGAGTGGAGGGAAAAAAGCTCTAATGGAAAGACAAGGAGTGCTTAGGCGGACGTATGGGGTAATTAATTTATAATTTGAGTGACAGCTGGGCCATAGCGCGCAAGCTCACCTATTGTTTGTAAACAGATAGGAGTTGATTTATGTACTGTAGCTTTGGTAGTGTGTGTGTGCATATGTGTGTATGTCTGTTTGCATGCCTATGTGTGTGTGTGTGTGTGTGTGTGTGTGTGTGTGTGTGTGTGTGTGTGTGTGTGTGTGTGTGTGTGTGTGTGTGTGTGTGTGTGTGTGTGTGTGTGTGTGTGTGTGTGTGCGCAGGCGTGCATGTGTGTGTGTGTGTGGTTACTGAGAGTGAGTGTGCAGAATTGAGGTATCCATCAAGTTGCAGATGGGTAAACAACAGGGATCAGAGGTCAATGAGTATACTGTGCACATCACAGGAAACAATGGCTTCTGAATTATTGAGTCCTTCCTCTCAGATGAGCCATTTCTCCTGGTCCTAATGGATCCCCAACTAAAAGCCAGAGAAGAAAAGAAAGAAAGAAAACGTAAATTATTTCTGAGTTAAAGGATGGCTCAGTCACACTCCCTCCTCCCAACTTCTTCCCCCCAAAATGGACGTTTAAAAATGCAACGCTTAAATTACGTTGCGTTTTAAGATTTCTCTTAGAATCAACCGCAGTTGAGTTTAATAGACATATTTTTACTGCTTAATTGATTTAAAGTGTATCTCCTTGGCTGTCTGCCCTGGCTTCTGTGATAAGGCCTGACACCTTTAGATAATGCCCCCAACACAGACATATTAAAATAACTATATCGAAATTACAGAGGAAAAATCTGTAGCTGGCGCTGGTAGGGCCTCTGGTGTTGACTGAAGCTCAGGAGGAAACTGCTTCCTTAGCCAGGTCAGATTTACCTCTCATCATGCTGTTATCAGTCGATACGGATGCAGGCCCTGCACGCGCACACACACACACACACACACACACACACACACACACACACACACACACACACACACACACACACACACACACACACACACACACACACACACACACACACACAGACAGGTGCCCACGCGCACACACATTGAAGACAGACAGACCATGCTGTTATCAGTCAATACGGACATAGCACCTGACAGAGCTTGTCAAGGCCTCCTCCACAGAGAGAGAAATGAGTCTGTCAGACTTGAACACACACAGGTCAGGTACACATACACGCAGGTACACATACACACATGTACATACGCGCACTTACACACACACTTACACACACATTTGTTTAGGGACACAAACTGGTCCCCCTCAGTCAGCAGGGGTTCCTTAACGTACAGAGGTGAAGTAAAGGAGCAATAACCAGGAATGTCAGCACCTCTGAGAACCAAAGTAACATCCATGCCATGTCCTCTCCTGTAAAGGCACAGGAGATTTTAATCACAGACACTTTCATTGCCTCCTCACGACTGTGTCAATACATGTTTGTAAGAGCCCAATAACATTAAAGTGGCATGCTGTAGGCTGGGAACGTCTTCTCTCAGATGCTGGCATCGTTTTAGAGGTTGCCTCAAAGGGCAAACGTTGTCTCTGACTGTCTGCATAAGCATGATGGCTGTCAGGTCATTCAAATCTGAATTTGTTCTCACTACATTTTCTCTCACTACTTTTGGCAAGTATCGACTGTTGATCTTATGCTGTGACCCATAAATATTTGTCGGGCACTTTTTAATGTTCTTTTAAAAACGACTTGTCGAAGGCAAATGTCAAATTGTAAATCCATAGTTTCTGAATGTGTTGTTTGAACAGCCGCTCCTTCTATTTAGGGCTGTAAAACTGAGATTTGAGTGGACTTGTTTGGGAGAAAGCTTTGACTATAGGCCTACAGTATTTGGTCCAACATGTAAACCTGTACTATCACTGCTTCTTCAATATCTCTGTTGAGATGTGTAGGAGAGAGTGGGGTAAGTTGAGCCGAATGGTTAGTTGAGCCACCCCTTGTTCTTAAGAAACCATACACAACATGTATCATGTGACCCAACATTTAGGAAGAGGTCATTATTTCATCGAGTCTGTGAAGGAATAAAAAGGTGGTAAGAAAGTTAGGTTCAAAAAAGTCAAGTCAAATGAATGTGTTAGGTTTCATGATGCTTGTATCTAAACCAAAGTAGACATTTTAAGATTGGTTTGCACATCAGTTGGGGTCTCTATAAGCTACAATATGAGGGCCTAAACCTAGCATGAAGGTGTATCATTGTAGCTGTTTGGGATAATATAGTCAACATTTTTGCCTTCGGGTAAGTTGAGCCATTGGCCACCATACCCCATACAAATTATGATTAAATTTTGACTGTTTTATGCATAATATGCATATTATTTTTGCAATGTGTCATGCATATGAAATGTTTATTGTTACAGAGCAGACATCATCATGCCCCGTGTATACAAACTTAAAACAAGCAGGGGTCTAGCCCCCCTTGAGGTTCTTGAGAGAGAAGCCAAGAAAGTGAGAGAAGGGAAGAAGTTAATTTGAGCAGCAGCAAAGATGACAAAATTGACTGAATGACAATGAACAATTACCTGTGCGAAAGAGATGCTAGAGTAGTAGAGGCACACAAGGTCTTATGATATGGAGTCTGAATTTGCTAAACATATCAAGAATCTCACGGATCATTTTCATGGGCTTAGTAACCTCAAATCCAGAGAACTTGCCTACGAATTGAAACTACATCCATGTCCCAGACAACTGGTCACATCGAAACTGCATCTCTGTCCCAGACAACTGGTCACATCGAAACTGCATCTCTGTCCCAGACAACTGGTCACATCGAAACTGCATCCCTGTCCCAGACAACTGGTCACATCAAAACTACATCTCTATCCCAGACAACTGGTCACATCAAAACTACATCCCTGTCCCAGACAACTGGTCACATCAAAACTACATCTCTATCCCAGACAACTGGTCACATCGAAACTACATCTCTATCCCAGACAACTGGTCACATCAAAACTACATCTCTATCCCAGACAACTGGTCAGATCAAAACTACATCCCTGTCCCAAACAACTGGTCACATCAAAACTACATCTCTATCCCAGACAACTGGTCACATCAAAACTACATCTCTATCCCAGACAACTGGTCACATCAAAACCGCATCTCTATCCCAGACAACTGGTCACATCGAAACTGCATCCCTGTCCCAGACAACTGGTCACATCGAAACTACATCTCTATCCCAGACAACTGGTCACATCAAAACTACATCTCTATCCCAGACAACTGGTCACATCGAAACTGCATCCCTGTCCCAGACAACTGGTCACATCAAAACTACATCTCTATCCCAGACAACTGGTCACATCGAAACTGCATCCCTGTCCCAGACAACTGGTCACATCGAAACTGCATCCCTGTCCCAGACAACTGGTCACATCAAAACTACATCTCTATCCCAGACAACTGGTCACATCGAAACTGCATCTCTATCCCAGACAACTGGTCACATCAAAACTACATCTCTATCCCAGGCAACTGGTCACATCGAAACTACATCTCTATCCCAGACAACTGGTCACATCGAATCTGCATCCCTTTCCCAGACAACTGGTCACATCGAAACTGCATCCCTGTCCCAGACAACTGGTCACATCGAAACTACATCCCTTTCCCAGACAACTGGTCACATCAAAACTACATCTCTATCCCAGACAACTGGTCACATCAAAACTACATCCCTGTCCCAGACAACTGGTCACATCAAAACTACATCTCTATCCCAGACAACTGGTCACATCAAAACTACATCGATGTCCCAGACAACTGGTCACATCGAAACTGCATCCCTGTCCCAGACAACTGGTCACATCGAAACTACATCTCTATCCCAGACAACTGGTCACATCAAAACTACATCTCTATCCCAGACAACTGGTCACATCAAAACTACACGGATCCCTCCGGAACTGTGTCATTATGCACACCTGGTCCCCATTTCCCTGCCTGTAATTGTATAAGTGTGCCCTTTGGTTTCCATTGGGCTGTCCATTATTGTTACAATCTGTTGGTCTGTTGGTTTTGTGAGTACCTGTCCTGTGTGTTTTGGGCTTTCGTGCAGCGTGTATTGGGCTTTCGTGCAGCGTGTATCGGGCTTTCGTGCAGCGTGTATTGGGCTTCCGTGCAGCGTGTATCGGGCTTTCGTGCAGCGTGTATTGGGCTTTCATGCAGCGTGTATTGGGCTTTCGTGCAGCGTGTATTGGGCTTTCGTGCAGCGTGTATTGCGCAGATGATTACGGGTCTCGTCCCGTGTGTTAATCATTGTGCGCTTGTGTTATTTATTCGAGGTACTCCTCGCTCCTTTTGTTTGGGTTTCTACCCTGTGTTTTGTTACGTGTTTGTTTGGTCTTCGTCCCCATGCCTTTACATGGCACGCTGTAATTTGGGTCAATAAAAACCCATATTACGTAATATACAGTACCAGTCAAAAGTTTGGACATCTTTTTTTAGACAAGCTATGTTTTCAAAGTTATGTTTAAATGAATGACTATTTTTTTCCAGGTATACACAATACCCTGAAATATATGTAGATATTTTTGATAGAAATAGCCAATCGGCTATCAGTCATGCTCGTTCCATCTCTTCTCAACAGTGGCCTTAGTTAAACTGTGCTGACACTAACATTTCCTTCAGCTCTTCCCACATCTCAGCTTCAAGCAGTTAACCATTGAATGAGATACTACTTTATGTGGGTGGTATTAGAATAAGATTTGCAAATGCATTAGTTACTGTACAGATATACGTGCTTTTGTTGTTGGCTACTTTGTCGCCTCTCTATATTTACTTACATTTCTTTATTTTAAATAGTACATTTTTGTCTTTCGGGTTTTAATTTGTCTGATTTTTAATGTGAAATCCAACATGTGTTATGTAAATGTATTAAACGGAACACATGGTCCATTACTACACACCTCTACATTAGTATTCATCAACCTGCAGCAGTAAGTTTGATTTGGACTCTGGATTTCTAGTATTCTCTCTCCCTTTTGTCTGTAGGACACACACTAGTTGGTGTTGATACGGCTGTACTGTACATGATATATACTGTAGAGATACAGTTATTATATCCCTCCATCTCCTAACCCCACCACACACATGTTCATACACACAGATGCACACACCTTGACACTTCAAAGAGCTCTGTGCTGTCAGCAACAATAAGATGAGAGGGGGATATTAACCAGGTGAGTAAGTTTCCCCTTGATTCCAGTAAATTGCTGTAGACTCACAAAGTTGAGGTGGTTTATTGTCTCTGAGTGCTGCTTCTTCAGTCCTCCAACCTACTAGTCAGAAGTCAATCTCAGCCTAGGGCATTCTGTATATTTCTCAGCCTCAGACTGTAAGTGGCATCTGCCTCGTGAACCTCATTGTTTTTTTTATCCAGCTTGTCATGGCTCGTCGACAGTAGATACTACACTACATAGACTGGCTGCATTCTTAAATCTGCAGTATATATGTTTTTGATCTTTGTCCCCGTGCCCATAAATACGGATGTAGGATCTTAATTTGATCACTCTTGTGTTACTGAGAATGGTCCTGCACAGCAGGAAATGCAAACTTGAATTGTATTCAAGGTTTTAAAAGGCTTCTAAAGTGTAATGTAGACAAAGGGAGTTGAGAAGCAGGTGGTAAGTTTAATATAACAAATACCATGGAATAATACAATGTAGGCGTAGCGTCTAGACAAGAACAGAAACAATACTGCCTGGGGAAGGAACCTATGGGAGTGCCAGATAAAGGGGAGGTAATGGAGTCCAGGTGTGCTTAATGATGAAGCCCAGGTGCGCATAATAATTAAAGCCAGGTGCGCGTAATGATGGTTCCCAGGACAGGTGGTTAGTAAACTGGCGACGTCGATTGCCGGAGGGGAGGAGGGAAATAGACGTGATGTAAAGTTTGTAATTTCCACTTAAAATATTATCAACTGATTTGCAAAAAAAAAAAAAAATGTATCAACTCCTACAAAAAAATGTCCATTAATAATATTCCACAAAATAATTCACATTTCCTGATGCTGCAGGATTATTTTCCTGCTGTAGCAAACTGGCTCAAATTATTATAATTTTTTTACTTCACCTTTATTTAACCAGGTAGGCTAGTTGAGAACAAGTTCTCATTTACAACTGCGACCTGGCCAAGATAAAGCAAAGCAGTGCATTAAGATCCTACATCTGTAGCTGTAATTGCAGCAGAATGCTCTTGCTGCTGTCCTTCAGAAGGTGCTATGACTCTTTATTCTGAATCTGGTGTCTGATGAGAGATATTCTTTATGGACTGATTCAGATCGCAGATTTGTCAGGAGGCCATGGTTTGAGGGAAAAAGAGTCACTATGCCATTTTCCACCTTGTTTCACTGAGAAATTGTTTCTTTGACAACATATCTCTGCGACATTAGGGAGGAATTACAGTGCTTGTTGGGTTCCTACCACGATAACGCCTCCTCAGACCTCCATTATCAGCAGTGCGATCCACTGAAGCTCAAATCATTATGGCAGCCCGTGTTAAATCCCCTACAAGAAGGAAATAAATTGTGGGATTAATACAGAGTTTGGGAGCCTATTTCTCCAATGCATTAGCTGCCTGGTGGAGCAGCGAGGATCTGACAGGGCCCTATGACACAGAGCAGCGCTGCTCACTCTAAACCAGCCCACAGACAGGGAATGTTACACTGGAAGGTCACCTCTTGCGTTCCAGGGCCAGCTCTGTGAGCTACACCTGCTTCACACTCACACTCACATACTGCCAAGAGCCCTAATGAATGAGTCAGAGGGTTGACTGTGAAGAGGTGTCTCAGGATACCATGTACATATGTAGGATCTTAATTTGATGACTCTTTTGTTGCTGGGAATTTTCCTTCTTCAACGCAGGAAATGCAGATGAGCTTGGTGACATCAATTCACTGAAAACCCACTCTAACACATGGTTATATTCAGAGTATTGCACTTTTCATGTAGATTACTTTTGTCCAGCTAATAGCCTAACCACCGATCAAGCATTGTTATGAATTAAACATTCAAATCCTGTTGCTGCCGGATTATTTTGCTACGACAATACTGGTCAAATGAAGATGCTACATCTGTATAGTTTAGCCCACTGATGCTTATATGATGAGATGAGGGCTGCCATGTACAGCCTAGACTATTCAAATAAATCAAATTTCATTTGTCACATGAGCCTTACCGTGAAATGCTTAATTACAAGCCCTTAACCAACAATGCAGTTCAAGAAATAGTTAAGAAAATATTTACTAAATAAACTAAAGTAAAAAATGTACTAAAAAGTAACACAATAGAATAACAATAACGAGGTTATATATAAGGGGTACCGGTCCCGAGTCAATGTGCGGGGGTACAGGTTAGTTGAGGTAATTTGTACATGTAGGTAGGGGTAAAGTGACTATGCATAGATAATAAACAGCAAAAAAACTAAGGGGGGAGGGGTCAATGTAAATAATCAGCAGTCTAATGGCTTGGGGGTAGAAGCTGTTATGGAGCCTTTTGGACCTAGACGTGGTGCTCCGGTATCGCTTGTCGTGCGGGAGCAGAGAGAACAGTCTATGACTTGGGTGACTAGAGTCTTTGGGCCTTCATCTGAGAGCGTCTAGTACAGGCCTGGGCAATTCCAGTCCTCGGTTGCCTGATTGGTGTCACACTTTCCCCCCATCCCTAGCAAACACAGCTGATTTTAAACTAATTGCATTTTAACTGAAGATCATGATTAGATGATTATTGGAGTTAGGTGTGTTAGCTGGGGCAAAAGTGTGACACCAATCAGGCCCCCGAGGCCTGGAGTTGCCCAGGCCTGGTCTAGTATATAGGTCCTGGATGGCAGGAAGCTTGGCCCCAGTGATGTACTGGCCCATACACACTTCCCTCTGTAGCACCTTATGGTCAGATGCCGAGCAGTTGCCGTACCAGGTGGTGATGCAACCGGTCAGGATGTCCACGAAGGTGCAGCTGTAGAACTTTTTGAGGATCTGGCGACCCATGCCAAATCTTTTCAGTCTCTTGAGGGGGAAAAGGTGTTGTCATGCCCTCTTCACGACTGTCTTTGTGTGTTTGGACCATGATAGTTTGTTGGTGATGTGGACACGAAGGAACTTGAAAGTCTCGACCCGCTCCACTACAGTATTGTTGCCTTTATGAAGAGAAGAACAGTTTTTCACAACACATTAGCTAGACAGCTATGGGAGCAGTCTGAAATAAGAAGTAGCTTAGTTGAAATAAGTTTCAAATAAATATCATGAAGTCATAGAATGGAGGTTTTAAAAACCCCTAGTCTATTGTTGTGCTGGCAGCTTAATCTAATTAGCGTAATAAGAACAATCCCCATCCAAAATATGTCTATTTAAGATAGAGATATAATTTTGCATGAGCTGTGTCTCAATCCACCGTTTCCACAAATGTCGGCTTTCCCGCGTCTTCGGTGGAAGAACTACAGCAGTGTTTGTTTCTCAGACATCTGAAAAATCGGTCTTCTCACAAAAACATCTGTAGCGTCTGAATGGTTTGGGCTACAAACTAATAAGACCACTCTGCGGGACTCGAATGAAGGTAACCCGGTACCGGTTTTGAAAATGAATGGAAGTATGGAAGCAGTTTTGTGCTTAACAATAAAATATATATATATATATATAGGTAAAACACAAACTTTCCTAATTTCCTGAGCTTTCTTATATCTCTCATATATAGGACAGCCACTTCCTTTTTTAAACATTTTTTTATTTTGTTTTGCCATGTATGAATTGGTTATTCAATTCGTTTCTATGGGCTAATAGCGTATGGTCAAATTCAATTACATTTTTAAATATGAATTTTTTTATGCCTAGAGGGGTCCTTCAAAATCAAATAGCAAAAATTATCCTTGGTATGACCATCTTAAAACAATTTCATATGTTAGTGTAATACCCTTGGTAGAACCAAGTAGTGAGTTTATTTGTTATAATATATTGGTATTAGATTTAAAAGGTGATTGAATTGCTCCCGAATTGTAATGTTGTTAATGCATTTCTTTTGAAGAAATATTTCTTTAATGTATAAGTGAATAGGTTGGTTTACTTTTAAGTTTAAGTTTTGACCAATAAGGTCGCTTGTTAAGCTGTGGCCAATGGTAGAGTTGACCTGGTTAACGGAAGGCCTGGGAAAAAAGAGAGTGAGAGAGACGTTGGGAAAAGGATGGACATTATATTATGACCGTTGATAAATAAAAATGATAAAAGATGATGATAAAAATAGAACAAAACCCATACCTACCGAGTTTTGAAGGGAAATGCTGATTTTATTTTATAAGAGAGTTATTATCATTTTGTTGAGAAAGACTTAGTAAAGACTGAAGCTACCGTCTCATCGTGGAGGTATTTGACAGCCTTGAGGTTAGTCTAGCATCGTGCGACACCGGGAGAGAATAGCTTGGGGAAGATTAACGAGTTCATGTTTCCATGGGATATTGGTTACTGCTAAGGAGTACTGTCTGCATTGATAGCTGTGCTTGCTGTGCATCTTGTGAGGAAACCTGCACGGAACTGCCATACTTCGCTGAGGAAGTATCTACGAGTAGTGAGTAACCACAACGGTGGGGTGCTTCTGGACTTTGTGTGTCGTTATTACTTTTTTTAGCTCCAACGCCCGCCAACGGGTTAAGCAAGCTTGAAATAATATGGACATGAGTTGTGCACGACTCATTGGGGTTTATTATTTTTATTTCTTTTGATGTGGGACAGGGAAAATATAATAATACACTTCTTGAACCTCATGTATGTTGCCTTGGTGGAGTCATTTACTGTTTCAATTTCATTTAATGCATGGGAAAGCGTAGCCTTATACAATAACAAAAATCTATAATCATTCTATCTGAAGTTAATACCCTAGTTGTCATCATAAGTTAATATCGTGAGAATCAAATTTGAGCCTGGTGAGAGCCTTTCTTTGTTACCTGGTGTAGAGAGAAACAACTAGCTATTAATCGTGCATTTGTCCTTAGCAATGTTCTAGATGTCGACCGATTAATCGGAATGACCGATTAATTAGGGCCGATTTCAAGTTTTCATAACAATCGGTAATCAGTATTCTTGGCCACAGATTTTTTTTTATTCGTTTTGTAATAAAAAAAAAAAATGTTACACCTTTATTTAACTAGGCAAGTCAGATTAAGAACACATTCTTATTTTCAATGACGGCCTAGGAACGGGGGTTAACTACCTTGTTCAGGGGCAGAACAACAGATTTTTACCTTGTCACCTCGGGGATTCGTTTTTGCAACATTCCGGTTAATAGTCCAATGCTCTAACCACCTGCCTTACATTGCACTCCATGAGGAGCCTGCGTGGCAGGCTGACTACCTGTTACGCGAGGGCAGCAAGAAGCCAAGGTAAGTTGCTAGCTAGCATTAAACTTATCTTATAAAAAACTATCAATCTTAACATAATCACTAGTTAACTACACATGGTTGATGATATTACTAGTTTATCTAACGTGTCCTGCGTTGCATATAATCGATGCGGTGCCTGTTAATTTCTCCTCGAATCACAGCCTACTTCGACAAACGGGTGATGATTTAACAAGCGCATTTGCGGAAAAAGCACTGTCGTTGCACCAATGTACCTAACCATAAACATCAATGCCTTTCTTTAAAATCAATACACAAGTATATATTTTTAAACCTGCATATTTAGTTAATATTGCCTGCTAACATGAATTTCTTATAACTAGGGGAGTTGTGTCACTTCTCTTGCGTTCCGTACAAGCAGTCAGGGTATATACAGCAGTTTGGGCCGCCTGGCTCATTGCGAACTGTGAAGTCCATTTATTCCTAACAAAGGCCATAATTAATTTGCCAGAATTGTACATAATTATGACATAACATTGAAGGTTGTGCAATGTAACAGGAATATTAAGACTTAGGGATGCCACCCGTTAGATAAAATACGGAACGGTTCCGTATTTCACTGAAATAATAAACGTTTCGTTTTTGAAATGATAGTTTCCGGATTCGACCATATTAATGACCAAAGGCTCGTATTTCTGTGTGTTATTATATTATAATTAAGTGTATGATTTGATATTTAATAGAGCAGTCTGACTGAGCGATGGTAGGCAGCAGCAGGCTCGTAAGCATTCATTCAAACAGCACCTTCGTGCGTTTGCCAGCAGCTCTTCGCAATTCTTCAAGCATTGCGCTGTTTATGACTTCAAGCCTATCAACCCCCGAGATTAGGCTGGTGTAACCGATGTGAAATGGCTAGCTAGTTAGCAGGGTGCGCGCTAATAGCGTTTCAAACGTCACTCGCTCTGAGACTTGGGAGTGGTTGTTCCCCTTGCTCTACATGAGTAACGCTGCTTCGAGGGTGGCTGTTGTCGATGTGTTCCTGGTTTGAGCCCAGGTAGGAGCGAGGAGAGGGACGGAAGCTATACTATTACACTGGCAATACTAAATTGCCTATAAGAACATCCAATAGTCAAAGGTATATGAAATACAAATCGTATAGAGAGAAATAGTCCTATAATTCCTATAATAACTACAACCTAAATCTTCATACCTGGGAATATTGAAGACTCATGTTAAAAGGAACCACCAGCTTTCATATGTTCTGAGCAAGGAACTTAAACATTAGCTTTTTTACATGGCACATATTGCACTTTAACTTTCTTCTCCAACACTTGTTTTTGCATTATTTAAACCAAATTGAACATCTTTCATTATTTATTTGAGGCTAAATAGATTTTTATTTATGTATTATATTAAGTTAAAATAAGTGTTCATTCAGTATTGTTGTAATTGTCATTATTACAAATAAAAAAACAAAAAAAATTGGCCGATTAATCGGCACCGGCCTTTTGGCCCTCCAATAATCGGTATCGGTGTTGAAAAAAAATCATAATCGGTCGACCTCTATAAGGTTCTGCTGGAAACGCTGACTTATGTTAAGGTTTTTGGTAAAATTAGACTGCATGGACGTTGTTCTTATTCAGCTGATAAAAAGCAGAAAGTTTTGGTAGAGCTATCAAACAACCTTAACGAAATTGCTGTGCCAAGTGTTGTTGGGATACCTGGAGAGTTGGGTCCCTGACCTGTACATGCAGTTTCACAAGTCACATCTCCTGTTGAGAGAGAGGGTGAATATTTTCAGGTGAAGCTATTATCCTTTTGAAGACATGAAGGGAAGACTGTAGCTGATGTTAAAGGCCTGGTAAGTCCCTCTGGTGCTGACCTCAACACTGAACTGGTTACTGCCATAAGTTCACTGGTAGAGAAATGCAACAATGTGCCATCTGAGACTGAGTTACCGTAAGCTGCGTATGTTCTCAGGTGTGAAACCCACTCCTAGTGGAGAGGAAGAGTATGATGCATGGGCTGAACAATCCACCCATTTTCTAGAGGAATGGCAGTGCACCGACAATGTAAAAAAACAGAGAATAATAAAAAGTCTTAAAGGGCCTGCTGCTGACATTGTGAGGTTCTTCAAGACAGGAAACCCCCATGCTACAGCGATGGAATACATGAAGGCTCTAGACACAGCATTCGGTACCACCGAAAGTGCACCTGTTCTCATGGTAAGGTTCAGAAACACATTTCAAAGTGAAGGAGAGAATCGTTCAGCTTACCTGTTGAGACTTGACAAATTGCTGCATGCTGTTTATCGAAAAGGAGGCATTGAGCTGTCAGAGATGAATCGCACACGCATTGGCCAAATAGTGAGAGGTGCAACCTCACATGACATGGTTGCGCTTCGTATTCACATCACCTATAAACTGCGTGAACCACCAACCTTTACTGAACTACTGCAAGAAGTAAGGGAGGAGGATGATATGATTCAGGACAGGAACACAACGAAGAGTGTTGTGAAGTCATCAGCTGTTGCTCCTGTTGCCACAGTTTGCGAAGAAGCTAATACTGAGAAAGAAGTGCTGAGAAAAGAGAGAAAAGGTTTAAAAACTGAAATGACGCGTCTCATGTCTGCTAACGTCACAGCAGCTCAATCTGACACACAAAGGTCAGATGTGGCATTTAAAAGCAAAAGAAGAGAGTAAATCCATCACAAGAACAGACTCAAGCCGATTGCAAACCCGGAGTGTTCTGTTATAGATGTGGAGAAGATGGCCATTTCAAGAGAAACTGAAGTTGAAGAGAACTTGAGGAAAGTCAACACGCCTAAAGAAACAAAAGCGGTCTATGGGAAACTACAGAGGGACCCAGTGAAGGAGCGTTCCACCAAGTGCCACAAGTATGAAGAAATGAAAGACATACCTACAGGTTTAGTTGGTCCAAGTTCTGTCGTTCCTGTACAGATTGAAGGTATCTATACTAAAGCTTTACTAGATAGTGGTTCTCAGATTACTCTACTGTACAGATCCTTTTATGACAAGTACTTGACGCATTTGCCATTGATTCCTATAGGAAACTTAGAGATATGGGGCCTTAGCTCTGATCAGTATCCATATGATGGCTATTTGTCACTCAAGCTTGAGTTCTCAGGATCGGTTGTGAGTGTAGCAGAGACCATGGAAGCACTTGTGTTGGTATGTCCAGATCCGGCCATGAAAGGTCACGTGTCTATTCTGGTTCGCACAAATACATCTGGAGTGAATATACTTTTGACTGCTTGCAAAGAAAAGGAAGGTGAAGGTTTCCTTAGCACACTACAAGTTCATCCTGCTATCAAAGAGGCATATGAGAGGATGAGAGAAAGCTCAACTGATGATGATGAGAAGAGAGGAATGGTCTGGTTCTCACAGACAAAACCTGTCACCCTGCCACCTGGTGGGCAGGTGAGAGTTACTGGATTTCCAAAGTTTCCTGGGATAC
Organism: Salmo trutta; assembly: GCF_901001165.1. NCBI lineage: Eukaryota > Metazoa > Chordata > Actinopteri > Salmoniformes > Salmonidae > Salmo > Salmo trutta. The sequence goes on along the minus strand of NC_042970.1, from coordinate 23,119,385 downwards.
CTTCTACTCAAGCCATTCTGGTAGAGAGGCCTGAAGAACCCCGGTTCCCCGAATAACTACTTGTGAGGCCTGAAATTCAGACGGTTGCAGTTGTGTCGTCTAGAAGAATCACTCTTACTGTCAGGAATGACTCAACAAAGGAGATCACCCTGAAACGAGGTACGCCTATTGCTCATCTGTTTCCTGTAGATGTTGCTCTGGGTGTTCCATTGAAAAGTAAGCAGGATTCATCTGAGAGACTGACGTCTTCTTCATTCAACTTTGGAGATTCTTCAGTGCCTGAGGGATGGAAGAAGAGGTTATGTGAAAACATGATGGAATGGAAAGAAGTGTTCTCAACACATGAGTTTAATGTGGGTTGTTCAAAGAGTACTCACCACACCATCAGAGTTACTGAAGACAAACCGTTTAGGGAGAGATCTCGCCGCTTGGCCCCAGCTGATGTTGAAGATGTGAGGAAGCATCTTAATAACTTGAAAAGTTCTGGGATCATATCTGAGTCAAAAAGCCCCTATGCATCTCCTATTGTGGTGGTGAGGGAAAAAAAACAGCACCATAACCATGTGTGTTGATTACAGGACCCTCAACAGGCGTACTGTTCAGACCAGTACACAGTCCAACATGTGGAGGATGCTCTGATGTGTTTGAGTGGGAGCAAATGGTTCAGTTCTACATGTAGATGCTAGCCGCGAAGGGTTAGGTGGAGTACTGTACCAAGATCAAAGTGAGGGTCTGCATCCCGTGGCATTTGTGAGTTGAAACCTGACCGCTTCTGAACACAACTACCCAGCTCACAAGTTAGAGTTTCTTGCATTGAAGTGGGCCGTGGTTGATAAACAACATGATTACCTGAATGGGGTCAAGTTCGAGGTTAGAACAGACAACAACCCATTGACGTATGTCCTCAAGTCCGCAAAATTGGATGCCACTGGTCATCGTTGGCCAGCTGCGTTGTCTACCTATGACTTTAGTCTCAAGTACAGACCCGGCAGGCAGAACATAGATGCTGATGCTTTATCTTGCCACTCTCATCAGCAATCTGCAGTGGAACAAGATTGGAGAGACATTCCTGTATCTGGTGTCCGAGTCATGTGCCAGATGTCTAATGTTGTTAGAGTAACTCCTGGATCATCTAGTAGAGTGATTGATCAGTTGGGAGCCTCTATGCATGGTGTGCCTCAAGCCTACTGTAACCTGAGCATGCTGAAGTCTCCCATGCCCAGATTGAGCACTATGGAACTTTCTGCATCGCAACAGGAAGACCCTTGCTTAGGAGAGATGTGGGTTGCTCTTAATAAACATGATATTACAAGGGTGACAAAGACCAAGCATCCATTCATTTCTTAGCTCCTGAGAGAGTGGGAGAAGCTAAAGATGGAAGATGGAGGTAAGTACAGGATCACACATCCACCAAACGAAACTCATCGTGCTCAGTTACTACTTCCAGAGAAGTTCAGAACTATGGTTCTCAAGTTGCTGCATGATGACTCAAGTCATTTTGGATTTGACATGACGTATGGACTTGTCAGAGACCGGTTCTACTGGCCACGCATGAAGATGGAAGTAGAAGAGTACTGTAAATCCTGTGCTCGCTGTGTACAGAGGAAAACACTTCTAAAGATAGTTGCTCCGCTTGGTCATATGCAAAGTGATGGACCTATGGACCTTGTGTGTATGGATTTCCTGTTCATTGAGCCTGACTCAAGTAACACAGAGAATGTCCTGGTCATTACGGATCATTACGCGAGATACGCTCAAGCTTTTCCTACGAAGGATCAGAAAGTATCCACTGTCGCCAAAGTATTATGGGAGAGGTACTTCATTCATTATGGTCTATCCAAGAGGATGCATAGCGATCAAGGTAGAGATTTTGAAAGTCGACTCATCTGTGTGCTACTGAATATGCTTGTAGTGGAGAAGTCAAGGACAACAACATATCATCCTCAGGGAGATCCACAACCCGAGAGATTCAACCGAACCTTGTTGAACATGCTTGGAACTCTTGATCCTACACAAAATAACAAATGGAGTCAGTAAATTGGGCATCTAGTGCACTCTTTTTTTAATCTAAAGTGCGCCCACGGGTTAAGCAAGCTTGAAATAATTTGGACATGAGTTGGGCACGACTCACTGGGGTTTATTATTTTGATTTCTTTTGATGTGGTATAGGGAAAGTTTAATAATACACTTCTTGAACCTTATGTATGTTGCCTTGGTGGAGTCATTTACTGTTTCAATTTCATTTAATGCATGGGAAAGCATATCCTTATACAATAACAACAATCTATAATCATTCTATCTGAAGTTAATACCCTAGTTGTCATCACCCTAGATAGTTTACAATACGGATTCTTATTGGAGATGTCCTTCTCACCTAACATCCCATGCGGTTGAGATATTCTACGTAAGGTAATATCGTGAGAGTCAAATTCGAGCCTGGTGAGAGGGTTACATTAGCTTAGTAGAAACCCAGCCCTGGGCCCTTAAACTCTAGGGGTTTGTGGATAAAATACATACAGTAGCTGAGAAGTCTGTCAAAAAACTAATGAGTTCAAAAAACTAACAGGATAAAGGATGCAAATAACAAACGGTCCTTCCTCCTGGACCAGGCTGTATGTAAATGAGGTTGGCTTAAAGGTTGAAGATATTTGGAAACGAGGGGGTTTTAAAAACAGCGAGAGCATTGCAGATTGGTGTTTTAGTGGGTTGACCTTTGAGTGAGATGAATATGTGCAGGCAGCACTTTGGAGCCTGATGAATAGCTCAGATCCTGTCCCAGCTGGAAGAGCAGATGCTGAGAGGAGAAAACCAACATGTTTTTATCCTCCCTCCTTTCATCCCTCATTCCCTCCCTCTCCTTCTCTCTAATCTTATATTAGAGATGGGGGGGAGACTCAAGAGATGACACATGATTAACTTCCCCAGCGTTAATCTTAATGCCGCATGGTAGAGGACTATACACATTCCATTTTAATGGAATTAGCTGTTGCCAGAGAGGATGAGTTATTCAATGGGAGCATAATTGTGTCCTCGAGTTTTTACAGTGTTCAATTCCAGGGATGCAATTACATTTATACATGGTTTAACACATGCCTGGGCTGACATATATATTCAGGCATACAGAACTCAGGCAATAGGCATACTGAAAATACACACACATTCATGCAGGGGCACACACGCGAACACACTCCGAACACACACACACTCACGTTTTATCTGATGATTAAAATTACAGAGAATGGGTTTGCTCAATAGGATACCATGCTGGAATTCCAAGCAGTTATGACCCTCATATAATTTATATTATGGTCCAGGCCTGGTGATTGATGGCTAGTTGTCAGATGTATTGCCCTGGGGGGGCTGCTGTCCCCCCGCACTGCCCCACAAAGCTATCTGCACAGATCATATTAAAAGCAGAAGGGTCAGGATGCCATACAGCCTTGTGATATCCTCTCCTCTCACCAGCCCGCTGCTGCTGACCACAATGTACATGCAAATAGAATCTCACATTCTCTCTCATATCTCTCTCTCAGACAATATATATCTCTCTTATACAAAAATATAAACACATGTGAAGTGTTGGACCCATGTTTCATGAGGTGGAAAAAAATATCAAAAGAAAAAGGAATGTTCACAACTCTGGTATGCTCCCCTGGTGATGAAATCAGACACACAATAAAGACTACCTTTCGATCTGAGTTAGATCTTCGTCATGTTATACACCACTGTGAAACAGACTTACCTAAATAACCTCTAGATGCATGAACATCCGGTCACTTGAATACATATAATATATTAACCTCACAATTAATATTACACAGTAGATGTTATGGAAAAGCATAAATACATGTCGTTTTTAATCCATGTCAAGTAGACTAATATACAGTTGAAGTCGGAAGTTTACATACACCTTAGCCAAATACATTTAAACTCAGTTTTTTAAAACTCCTGAAATGTAATCCTTGTAAAAATTCCCTGTCTTAGGTCAGTTAGGATCACCACTTTATTTTAAGAATGTGAAATGTCAGAATAATAGTAGAGAGAATTATTTATTTCAACTTTTATTTCTTTTATCACATTCGCAGTGGGTCAGAAGTTTACGTACACTCAATTAGTATTTGGTAGCATTGCCTTTAAATTGTTTAACTTGGGTCAAATGTTTCGGGTAGCCTTCCACAAGCTTCCCACAATAAGTTGGGTGAATTTTGGCCCATTCCTCCTGTAACTGAGTCAAGTTTGTAGGCCTCCCTGCTCGCACACACTTTTTAAGTTATGCCCACAGATTTAAAATGGGATTGAGGTCAGGGCTTTGTGAAGGCCACTCCAATACCTTGACTTTGTTGTTCTTAAGCCATTTTGCCACAACTTTGGAAGTCATTGTCCATTTGGAAGACCCATTTGCGACCAAGCTTTCACTTCCTGACTGATGTTGCTTCAATATAGCCACATAATTTTCCATCCTCATGATGCCATCTATTTTATGAAGTGCACCAGTCCCTCTTGCAGCAAAGCACCCCACAACATGATGCTTCCACCTCCAAACATAACGATGGTCATTATGGCCAAACAGTTTTATTTTTGTTTCATCAGACCAGAGGACATTTTTCCATGTGCAGTTGCAAACCGTAATCTGTTTTTATATGGCGGTTTTGGAGCAGTAGCTTCTTCCTTGCTGAGCGGCCTTTCAGGTTATGCTGATATAGGACTCGTTTTACTGTGGATATAGACACTTTTGTACCTGTTTCCTCCTGCATCTTCACAAGGTCCTTTGCTCTTGCTCTGGGATTGATTTGCACTTTTTGCACCAAAGTACGTTCATCTCTAGGAGACAGAAGTCGTCTCCTTCCTGAGCGGTATGACGGCTGCGTGGTCCCATGGTGTTTATACGTGTGTACTATTGTTTGTACAGATGGACATGGTACCTTCAGGTGTTTTTAAATTGCTCCCACGGATGAACCAGACTTGTGGAGGTCTACAATTTTTTTTTCTGAGGTCTTTTGATTTTCCCATGATGTCAAGCAAAGAGGCACTGAGTTTGAAGATAGACCTTGAAATACATCCACAGGTACACCTCCAATTGACTCAAATTATATCAATTAGCCTATCAGAAGCTTCTAAAGCCATTACATAATTTTCTGGGATTTTCCAAGCTGTTTAAAAGCACAGTAAACTTAGTGTATGTAATCTTCTGACCCACTGGAATTATGATACAGTAAATTATAAGTGAAATAATCTGTCTGTAAACAATTGTTGGAAAAATTACTTGTGTCATGCACAAAGTAGATGTCCTAACCGACTTACCAAAACTATAGTTTGTTAACAAGAAATTTGTGGAGTAGTTGAAAAACAAGTTTTAATGACTACAACCTAATTGTATGTAAACTTCTGATTTCAACTGTAGGTGTGCAATAAATAAATGGGTGAGACAAATGTGTCAATCATTTTGTATACAATATGATATATTATACAGGGAATATGGGAAATCAGCAGCCCCCAATGAGCAGAACACGTTTTATATGAAAGGTTTTATGTCCAGTTCGTCATTTAGACCTCTTGGAGACAGAGTGTTGAGGAAATGTATCCAAAATGACTCTCGTCTCAGGAGGAAATTGTCAATATCTCCCCCCCATGTTGCATTTCCTTTTTTCTTTGATACGTTCTTCTGTCCTGCACCTGATTAGTTGGATGTGCATATTTTTCAATTTATTCTTAAATAAAAAATCCCCTGAAATGTTCCATGTGCACAAAAAGCATTTTTCATTTTTGACAAGATAATCCATCCACCTGACAGGTGTTGAATATCAAGAAGCTGATTAAACAACATGATCATTACACAGGTGCACCTTGTGCTGGGGATAATAAAAGGCCACTCTAAAATGTGCAGTTGTCACACAACACAATGCCACAGATGGCTCAAGTTTTGAGGGAGCATAGAATTGGCATGCTGACTGCAGGAATGTCCACCAGAACTGTTGCCAGATAATTTAATGTTAATTTCCTAACCATAAGCCGCCTCCAACGTCATTTTAGAGAAATTGACATTAAGTCTAACTGGCCTCAAAGACGTGTAATGTGTAACCACGCAAGCCCAGGACCTCCCTATTCGGCTTCTTCACCTGCGGGATCTTCTGAGGCCAGCCACCCGGACAGCTGGTGAAACTGTGGGTTTGCACAATCAAATAATTTCTGCAAAGCTGTTAGGAACCATCTCAGGGAACCGACTTCAGTGGACATTTGCTCACCTTCAATGGAGAAGCGTGCTCTTCATGGATGAATACCGGTTTCAACTGTATTGGGCAGATGGCAGACAGTGTGTATGGCATCATGTGGGTGAGCAGTTTGCTGATGTCAATATTGTGTACAGAGTGCCCCATGGTGGTGGTGGGGTTATGGTATGGGCAGGCATAAGCTACAGACAACGAACACAATTGCATTTCAATGATGGCAATTTGAATGCACAGAGATACTCTGACGAGATCCTGAGGCCCATTGTTGTGCTACTCATCTGCCGCCATCATCTCATGTTTCAGCATGATAATGAATGGCTCCATGTCGCAAGGATCTGTACACAATTCCTGGAAGCTGAAATGTGCCAGTTCATACTCATCAGACATGTCACCCATTGAGCATGTTTGGGACGCTCTGGATCGACGTGTACAACAGCGTGTTCCAGTTCCCGCCATTATCCGGGAACTTCGCACAGCCATTAAAGAAGAGTGAGACAACACTCCACAGGCCACAATCAACAGCCTGATTAACTCTATGTGAATGAGATCTGTCGTGCCGCATGAGGCAAATGGTGGTCACACCAGATACTGACTGGTTTTCTGATCCACGCCCATACCTTTTTTTTTATTAAGGTATCTGTGACCAACAGATGCATATCTGTTTTCCCAGTAATGTGAAATCTATAGATTAGTGACTCATTTATTTATTTAAATTGACGTATTTCCTAATATGAACTTTAACCCAGTAAAGTCTTTTAAATTGTTTCATGTTGTGTTCATATTTCTGTTCAGTCTAGAATCTCTCTATCACTTTACCTCTCTGCTTCTCTACCTCACTTCTCGCTCTATCCAATTCATTCCAAACTCTCTCACATCTCACAGACCAGCCCTCTCTCCAGAGCTGCTTCATACACTCTTAGAATAAAAGGTCTTATCTAGAACCTTAAAGGGTTCTTCGGCTGTCCCCATGGGAGAACCCTTTGAATATACACATTTGGTTCCATGGAGAACCCTTTCTACAGAGAGAACCAAAAAGGTTTCTGTCTGGAACCAAAAAGGGTTCTCCTATGGGGACAGCCAAATAACCCTTTTGTAATCCTTTTTTCCAAGAGTGTACAGTTTCCCCTCATCTCAGTAACACCCTGGTCTTCCTCCGATCCAGCCTGCCCTCCTATCTGGGCCATCATAGTTTACAGCCCTTGTCCACTCTCTCCACAAACACATGCAGCCTCTCTTTTGTAACAGGTGCCACATCCCCCTGGCTATATTTCCAATCCCTCTTCTCTTCCTCCCTTTACCATTTGTCAAGCCTTGATTCTTGCAGGAGCCCCTGAACGACTGAACCCAATCTGAAAGGAATGACTGCCGATACAGTGTGTGGTGACTGACTGGAATACTGGAATACAGAAGCAGTGTGTGGAGATAATAGGAGAGGTTGACAGTGGTTGAGATAGCAGAATCACATAGCTGTTGAAGTTGTGGCCTTGATAAGTACGTTTGATGACTTGGCGCTCATCAATTTTGCTGCAAGGCTCTTCATCTCTCCTCTCCACGGGAGGAGTGGGCGGGGTGTGAAATCAGATGCACCATGGAACAGAGTTCTGCGTTCTTCTAGAGTTTTATATTATACTGGCTGACTGTGTGCACCACCCAGACATCCTTTCATTACATGCTAACTGAAGAAATTGACTATTCCCTATTCATTTCATGAACAGACATTTCAAAATGGGTTTCTATACATTTGCAGAGAGACAAAAAGAGTCCCTGACCTTGTCTGAGTTAAAACATAATTTTCCACCCTGTCTGGAGTCAGCCATCATGTATAATTCCTTTACATGTGAATTCACTTGCCCACATCTTGGAAAACACAACCATTAACTAAATGTTCTAACTCCCCTGACATGCTTAAATTACAGCACACTGAATGGGTGAAAGTATTACTTCTTGACTTATTCCACATTTGGTTGTGTTACAGCCTGAAATAAAAATTGATTAAATTGATTTTTCACAAAGTGAAAACATGTTGTAATTTTTTTTTATGTATTGAAAATAAAATACAGAAATATCTAGTTTACATAATTATTCATACCCCTGAGTCAATACTTTGTAGAAGCACCTTGATTACAGCTGTGAGTCTTTCTGGGTAAGTCTCTAAGAGCTTTCCACACCTAGATTGTGCAATATTTGCCATTATTCTTTTCAAAATTCTTCAAGCTCTGTCAAATTGGTTGTTGATCATTGCTAGACAACCATTTTCAGGTCTTGCCATAGATATTCAAGTAGATTTAAGTCAGAACTGTACCTTGGGCACTCAGGACATTCATTGTTTTCATGGTAAGCAACTCCAGTTTAGATTTGGCCTTGTGTTATAAGTTATTGTCCTGCTGTGTCTCGTGGAAAGCAGACTGAACCAGGTTTTCCTCTAGGATGTTGCCTGTGCTTAGCTCCATTCCGTAATTTTTTTTATCCTGAAAAACTCCCCAGTCCTTAACAATTACAAGCATACCCAAAACATGATGAAGCCACCACTATGCTTGAAAATATGGAGAGTGATACTCAGTAATGTGTTGTATTGCATTTGCCCCAAACATAACACTTTGTATTCGGGAGAAAAAGTTAATTGCATTGCACATTTTTTTGCAGTATTACCTTATTGCCTTGTTGCAAACAGGATGCATGTTTTGGAATAGTTGTATTTTGTACAGGCTTCCTTCTTTTCACTCTGTCAATTAGGTTAGTATTGTGGAGTACAATGTTGTTGATCCATCCTCGGTTTGCTCCTATCACAGCCATTAAACTCTGTAACTGTTTTAAAGTCATTCAATGTCTGCTTTTTTTTACCCATCTAACTAGGCAAGTCAGTTGAGAACAAATTGTTATTTACAATGACGACCTACTAAAAGGTGTGACAAAACACACATCACGTCAAGAGAAACACCAGTACACTACATAAAGAGAGACCTAAGACAACAACACTGTAAGCGGTGCGTAACTGGCTGCAGGGAAGTCATGCGCAGGAGAGCAGAAATGGGTAACAGCCGGAGCACTTTAATGATGTAAAAACAAACTGCACCCAGAACAGCAAAATACGAGTTGAAATAACCCGTCGCAAACCAGTCTGAAATGCACAATACACTTACAACAAACAATTCCACACACAGACATGGGGGGAACAGAGGGTTATATACACGTCAAGTAATGAGGGAATGTAAACCAGGTGTGCGGGAAAACAAGACAAAACAAATGGAAAATGAAAGGTGGATCGGCGATGGCTAGAAGACCGGTGACGTCGACCGCCGAACGCCGCCTGAACAAGGAGAGGAACCGACTTCGGCAGAAGTCGTGACAAACACAGCATGGCAGCAACACATGGCAACACTGCATGATAGCAACACAACATGGTAGCAGCACAAAACATGGTACAAACATTATTGGGCACAAACAACAGCACAAAGGGCAAGAACGTAGAGAGAACAAACATCACACGAAGCATACACAAGTGTCGGTAGAAGTGTTCATGATGTAGATAAAATTGTCCAATTGGAGTGTTTTTTTGTAGCTCATTCCAGTCGCTAGCTGCAGCAAACTAAAAAGAGGATCGGCCCAGGGATGTGTGTGCTTTGGGGACCTTTAACAGAATGTGACTGGCAGAACAGGTGTTGTATGTGGAGGATGAGGGCTGCAGTAGATATCTCAGATAGGGAGGAGTGAGGCCTAAGAGGGTTTTATAAATAAGAATCAACCAGTGGGTCTTGCGTCGGGTATACAGAGATGACCAGTTTACAGAGGAGTATAGAGTGCAGTGATGTGTCCTATAAGGAGATTTGGTGGCAAATCTGATGGCTGAATGGTAAAGAATATCTAGCCGCTCAAGAGGTGCCCTTTTTTTGCCAAGATTGGAACCTCCCTGGACTTTGTGGTTGAATCTGTGTTTGAAATGCACTGCTCAACTGAGGGACCTTACAGATAATTGTATGTGTGGGGTACAGAGATGAGGTAGTAATAAAAAATCATGTTAAACACTATTATTGCACACAGAGGGAGTCCATGCAACTTATGTGACTTGTTAAGCAAATGTTTATTCCTGAACTTATTTAGGCTTGCCATAACAAAGGGGTTGAATACTTTCAACTTTCCATTTTGTATTAATTTGTACAAATTTCTAAAAACATAATGCCACTTCAACATTATGGGGTTTTGTATGTAGGCCAGTGACACAAAATCTCAATTTAACCATTTTAAAATTCAGGCTGTAACACAAGAAAATATAAAAAAGTCAAGGGGTGTGAATACTTTCTGAAGGCACTGTATCTATACTACATGAGATGGATGGGCTGAGGAACATTAGCTAGTATGAAATCCTTACATATTTGATATAACCTACCATGTAATACCTTTTCCACATTTTGTTACATTACAGCCTTATTCTAAAATGGATTCAATATTTTTTTCTCATCAATCTACACACAATACAGCATAATGAAAAAGCGAAAACAGGTCTTTAGAAATGTTTGCAAATGTGCTAAATATATACCTTATGTACATACGTATTGAGACCGTTTGCTATGAGACTTGAATTTGAGCTCAGGTGCATCCTGTTTCCATTGATCATCCTTGAGATGTTTCTAAAACTTGATTGGAGTCCACCTGTGGTAAATTCAAATGATTGGACATGATTTGGAAAGGCACTCACATGTCTATATAAAATCCTAAAGTTGACAGTGCATGTCAGAGCAAAAACCAGGCCATGAGGTCGAAGTAGTTATCCTGAGAGCTCAGAGACAGTATTCTGTTAAGACACAGGTCTGGGGAAGAGTTCCAAAACATTTCTGCAGCATTGAAGCTACCCAAGAACACAGTGGCCTCCATCATTCTTAAATAGAAGAAGTTTGGAACCACCAAGACTGTTCCTAAAACTGGCCGCCCAGCCAACTGAGCAATCTGGGGAGAAGGGCCTTGGTCAGGGAGGTGACCAAGAATCCTATGGTCACACTGAGAGCACTCCAGAGTTCCTATGTGCAGATGGGATAACCTTCCAGAAGGACAACCATCTCTGCAGCACTCCACCAATCAGGCATTTATGGTAGAGTGGCCAGACGGAAGCCTCTCCTCAGTAAAAGGCACATGAAAGCCTGCTTGGAGTTTGCCAAAAGGCACCTAAAGACTCTCAGACGATGAGAAAAAATTTTCTCTGGTCTGATGAAACCAAGATTGAACTCTTTGGCCTGAATGTCAAGCGTCACATCTGGAGGAAACCTGGCACCATCCCTACGGTGAAGCATGGTGGTGGCAGCACCATGCTGTGGGGATGTTTTTCAGCAGCAGGGACTGGGAGACTAGTGATCCTAAGCATACGGCCAAAACAATGCTGGATTGGCTTCGGGACAAGTCTCTGAATGTCCTTGAGTGGCCCAGCCAGAGCGTGAACCTGATTGAACATCTCTGAAGAGACCTGAAAATAGCTGTGCAGCGATACCATTCCATCCAACCTGACAGACCTTGAGAGGATCTGCAAAGAAGAATAGGAGAAACTCCCCAAATACAGGTGTTCCAAGCTTGTAGCATCATACCCAAGAAGACCCAAGTTCCAATCGTTGCCAAAGGTGCTTCAACAAAGTACTGAGTAAAAAGATCTGAGTACTTATGTAAATGTGATATTTCTGTAATTTTTTTAAAATACATTTGCAAAAATGTCTATAAACCTGTTTTCACTTTGTCATTGTGGAGTATTGTGTGAGGAAAATAATTTATTTAATCCATTTTAGAATAAGGCTGTAACGTAACAAAATATTTAAAAAGTCAAGGGGTCTGAATATTTACCGAATGTACTGTATGTAGATATTACCAATAAGCTATACAACTTATTAGCAACATATTATTCACATTTTTCTGATGTCAAAAACCTGAAGATGGAGGGCCATCGTTCCAACAGTTAAGTAGCAGTATCCCTGTGGGGCAGTGCTTAACTCGAGATGCTTGTGTAAATAGCTGATCCTGTCTCTGTAGATTTCTCTGAGATGTAAGGCTGTCAGCTGCCCTAGAGAGACATGCCTCTGCCTAATCTAAGTAAATAACTAATGGAGATGAGGTTGAGATGAGGAGTAGGTTGGCTGGTGGTGGTGGATTATGTACAGTGGCCCTGGGCAGCCTGCAGGCCGTGTCAGACTGAGAAGACCAGAGGCCCAAGGCCCTCATAGAACCGCTCAGCTCTACCGCCAGGCTTGCAGGTAGCTCATTACTAATGCAGGGAGGTGTCTAGGTTATAATGAAGGTCCAGTCAAGTGTTACAAAACACTCTCAAAAGTATGGTTTTATAATGGGTCTGAAGGGCTTTCTGGGCCTTTTAAACCAGTGGGGGAAAAAGCATCTACTGTGCCAATCTGTAAGTGGATTGGATGCACCATAAACTCTTTTCATGCAAACTGTAGACAAAAGTCCTTGGAAGGCTGTCTGGATGTTGACAGAAAGTCTCCAGGTCTATTATGGGAAGAATGTTCTTGAAGGCCTTTAGCCGATGTCACACGAAGCAATCTGGACGCAATTTATGTTGCTTGCAACAAAAATATGTATAATTTGACCGAGACCCACGCATCGAGAAGCAAGACGCATCAATCTCACCGGAGAAAGTGTCTTGAGCGAGTGAAACAGCACCAGTCATACTCTTTTTGGCCAAACATGTCATACTCTTTTTGGCCAAACATGTCATACTCTTTTTTGCCAAACAGCATCAGACACATGGGCTGCACATACTGAGACAGTGGGGTGCTGTTTCGCACACTCTGACACTTTCTCCGGTGAGATAGATTCAGCCACTTGTGAATTTATTTTCTTTTTTATTGTTCACATTTTTGGGGAAGCATGGCTTCCCTTGGCATCCATGATTACATGCCACTGTAGTAGACCTATTGACACTCGCCGAATGTCATTATGGTGTTTGTAACAGTTTGGATGCTGGAATTATTTTGGAGTGGATGAACGTGTGGAGCTGCAGGTAGCCTACATTTTTACCGTTATATTGCATGTCTTTACTATTAGGCCCACAAACAAATGTGTGCATGCACGAGGCCCCCCGAGTGTTGTGGTATAATTCATTACAATTACCAAATGTTTGGAAAAACAAATAATTTATGAAACCATGATGTAATGCATGAGAGGATTTGATGTTGCATGCAATTTCAATTGTGACAGAATCTGACTTTTGTAGCAGCATTTCAAATGGTGTTTTTTAAATTGGATAAAAGTAGAGACTCAGAGCTAGAAAATGGTATCTCATACACTACAGTTGAAAAACAATGTGAAAATAATTCTGCTTTGTACATTGATAAACTTCTAATGCCACTTTTGAGAAAATGGCCATTGCATCATTTTGTACACCTACTGGAGAGCTCTTCTTTGTCTACACCCATTCAGCACCATTCACACCCTCTTAAGACTTAGCCCCACCCATCTCTTTAAGGGTTCACATGTGGCCATGTGCTAAACAGTGAGTATGGTAGTGTACTAAACAACCAAAGATTTCAAGACTAAAGGCTAGTTTATACTATCGACATGTCTGTATGCAGTTGTCGCAGTGACATCATGAACATTCTACTGTCGTCCAACATCAAACTTGTCGTTGTCGTTATGAAAATAGCATAACTTGTGTATTTAATCACCAATGAACCCATCTGTTTAAAAATGAATGTACTATACGTCAATCTACAGTAGCAAACCAGGCAACTAAAAGCAACTTTCTAAACAATGTTTTGGTTAGTTTCTAGCTTGTTAGCTATGATAGCTAACGTTACATTAGCTGGCTAGCCAGTTTACTACCTCTGAGGGTTTAGAGCTTGAGGTAGTCACCTCATACAAGTACTTGGGAGTATGGCTAGATGGTACACTGTCCCTCACTCAGCACATATCAAAGCTGTAGGCTAAGGTTAAATCGCTCCTCTTTCACCACAGCTGCCAAACTAACCCTGATTCAGATGAACATCCTACCCATGCTAGATTACAGAGACGTAATCTATAGATCTGCAGGTAAGGGTGCTCTCGAGCTGCTAGATGTTCTTTACCATTCGGCCATCGGATTTGCCACCAATGCTCCTTATAGGACACATCACTGCACTCTATACTCCTCTGTAAACTGGTCATCTCTGTATACCTGTCACAAGATCCACTTGTTGATGCTTATTTATAAAACCCTCTTAGGCCTCACTCCCCCCTATCTGAGATATCTACTGCAGCCCTCATCCGCCACATACAACACCCGCATGTGTTGCGGCCATGCTATGTTGTTGTCTTAAGTCTCTCTTTATGTAGTGTTGTAGTGTCTTTCTTGCCGTGATGTGTGTTTTGTCCTATATTTTTATTTGATTTTACCTTTTTAATCCCAGCCCCCGTCCTTTTACCTTTTACCTTCTGGTAGGCCGTCATTTTAAATAACAATTTGTTCTTAACTGACTTGCCTAGTTAAATAAAGGCTATCTAAAAATAAAATAAATACATCTACAGGTAGCTAAATCTAACCACCAACTAGCAATGCAAATGGCTCTGAGATACAAATAATATTACTACACAGATGATACACGTAACGTTAGCTGTCTGTGTCATGTACGAGTAGGTCTAAAAGGGCCCCAAAATGGCCACTTTCATCATGATTTTCTCAAAAATGGTTTGTGATACAAATGTCAAAAACATATCAAACATCCCTCTCCCCAATTACGTTTCTATGTGATAATTGCCAGAACAATCTGAGCTACCCAAAATATTTCCTGGCCTCCCTGGCGTGGAATCTTCCTACAGTACATGTTTGTGACAGTGTTTGTAGGTCCTTGGTGCCCTCTAGTAGTAATCCGTGGCCTTGACCTGTCTAACAGCCTTTGCAGATGTCCTGTGGTTCTCAGAGACTTGGGGGATCTTCTGAGCCTTTCCTCTTGCAGCAGGACTGACCTTGTGTGGGTTCGGGCAGAGCAGATTCCATTACATTGGATAGAGAGAGCCCTAGAGGACGCAGCAATGGAAAACAGCAGACCACAGCTCCCTACAGATGCCCTTCAGTCCATGGGTTTGACTTCTCACCACCTACACACATACCATCCATACTGTATGTAATTTCCACAGATATTCCATACAGACATAGGATCTTAATTTGATCCGTTCTGTTGGTGAAAATGTTTCCTGCGCAGCAGGAACTGCAAACTTGTAGTGTATTTGAGGTTTAAAAAGGCTTGTAAATTTGTTTTTAGGTGGGATTTGTAAAACAAAAGTCCTTTAAATCTTCATCATACTTCTCATTCTTCTTCTTCTGCAATCTAGTCCTCTTACACCGTTTAAGCTAGAAATGCCATTCAAACTTTAAAACGTGCAGACTGGTCTGGAATAGTGTATTTGCATACAACTTTTATATATGATTTATACTTCGTAAACTATGCATTTTTGTGTCTTTCTTTTTCTCCCCATCTTCATTCACTTTGTGACTTTATTCAACATTCTTTAGTTCCCCATTGTGACATTATCACTTCCAATTTGTATTCACTGTAAATGCAACAAAGCAACTTTTGACACAAACCAGCTACTTTGACCACTTTACACAAAAAGGTTGAGGGTTTGACATCTTCCTCTACTTCTCTCCTATTCAAATCTGAAATAATAACATAATTATCTGGTACCGATCAAATGTTACAGCTGTTTAAGTGACCGCATCGACAATATTTTCAAAACTGACATTTTGACCACTTTCCGAACAAGTTAGACATTAAGTTCAAGGGATGACATCTTCTTCTTCTCTGCTATTCAAATCTGGAATTGAAACATAAATATCTAACGATACAGTTGTTTTAGGAACAACATCAACTAATTTAGCGAACTTTCCACTGTTGAATTAACTGCAGTGGAACTTTTCAGAACTTTCAAATTATAACATTCTAAGCATGAGACAATGTGTAAACATTGGGTGTTTCTCAAAATGCATACTGCCGTGCACCGAGCATGCAAATTGGACACGGGAGGGTCGGAGGACACTTCTCGAATGCGTACTCCGTCTGTACATATTTTGAAGCATGCATAGATGCAAGCTCCAACGGAAAGTATGCAAAGAAATATGACGCAAACACGTAAAAAATAATTAACATTTCTTGAAATCAATGGTGGCAATTATTTGAGCTTAAGCGAGGGAAAATACACACGCAAAATGCTTGTGTTCCTATCTCCAACAGTGCAGTAATATCTAATATTCACAACAATACACACAAATCTGAAGTAAAATAATGGAGTTAAGAAATATATAAATACACTGCTCAAAAAAATAAAGGGAACACTTAAACAACACAATGTAACTCCAAGTCAATCACACTTCTGTGAAATCAAACTGTCCACTTAGGAAGCAACACTGATTGACAATACACTTCACATGCTGTTGTGCAAATGGAATAGACAACAGGTGAAAATTATAGGCAATTAGCAAGACACCCCCAATAAAGGAGTGGTTCTGCAGGTGGGGACCACAGACCACTTATCAGTTCCTATGCTTCCTGGCTGATGTTTTGGTCACTTTTGAATGCTGGCGGTGCTTTCACTCTAGTGGTAGCATGAGACGGAGTCTACAACCCACACAAGTGGCTCAGGTAGTGCAGCTCATCCAGGATGGCACATCAATGCGAGCTGTGGCAAGAAGGTTTGCTGTGTCTGTCAGCGTAGTGTCCAGAGCATAGAGGCGCTACCAGGAGACAGGCCAGTACATCAGGAGACGTGGAGGAGGCCATAGGAGGGCAACAACCCAGCAGCAGGACCGCTACCTCCGCCTTTGTGCAAGGAGGAGCAGGAGAAGCACTGCCAGAGCCCTGCAAAATGACCTCCAGCAGGCCACAAATGTGCATGTGTCTGCTCAAACGGTCAGAAACAGACTCCATGGTGGGTGGTAAGAGGGCCCGACGTCCACAGGTGGGGGTTATGCTTACAGCCCAACACCGTGCAGAACGTTTGGCATTTGCCAGAGAACACCAAGATTGGCAAATTCGCCACTGGCGCCCTGTGCTCTTCACAGATGAAAGCAGGTTCACACTGAGCACATGACAGACGTGACAGAGTCTGGAGACGCCGTGGAGAACGTTCTGCTGCCTGCAACATCCTCCAGCACGACCGGTGGCGGTGGGTCAGTCATGGTGTGGGGTGGCATTTCTTTGGGGGGCCGCACATCCCTCCATGTGGTCGCCAGAGGTAGCCTGACTGCCATTAGGTACCGAGATGAGATCTTCAGACCCCTTGTGAGACCATATGCTGGTGCAGTTGGCCCTGGGTTCCTCCTAATGCAAGACAATGCTAGACCTCATGTGGCTGGAGTATGTCAGCAGTTCCTGCAAGAGGAAGGCATTGATGCTATGGACTGGCCCGCCCGTTCCCCAGACCTGAATCCAATTGAGCACATCTGGGACATCATGTCTCGCTCCATCCACCAACGCCACGTTGCACCACAGACTGTCCAGGAGTTGGCGGATGCTTTAGTCCAGGTCTGGGAGGAGATCCCTCAGGAGACCATCCGCCACCTCATCAGGAGCATGCCCAGGCGTTGTAGGGAGGTCATACAGGCACGTGGAGGCCACACACACTACTGAGCCTCGTTTTGACTTGTTTTAAGGACATTACATCAAAGTTGGATCAGCCTGTAGTGTGGTTTTCCACTTTAATTTTGAGTGTGACTCCAAATCCAGACCTCCATGGGTTGATAAATTGGATTTCCATTGATTATTTTTGTGTGATTTTGTTGTCAACACATTCAACTATGTAAAGAAAAAAGTATTTAATAAGATTATTTCTTTCATTCAGATCTAGGATGTGTTGTTTAAGTGTTCCCTTTATTTTTTTGAGCAGTATATAAGGACTAGCAATGTCTGAGTGGCATTGACTAAAATACAGGAGAATAGAATACAGTTTATACATATGAAAAGCAGTATTTAAAGCAGTATTTAAACATTATTAAAGTGACCAGTGTTCCATTATTAAAGTGACCAGTGATTCCATGTCTATGTATATAGGGCAGCAGCCTCTAAGGTTCAAGGTTGAGTAACCTGGTGGTAGCCAGCTAGTGATGGCTATTTAACAGTCTGATGGCCTTGAGATAGAAGTTGTTTTTCAGTCTCTCGGCCCCAGCTTTGATGCACCTGTACTGACCTCACCTTCTGGATGATAGCGGTGTGAACAGGTAGTGGCTCGGGTGGTTGATGTCCTTGATGATCTTTTTGGCCTTCCTGTGACATCGGGTGCTGTAGGTGTCCTGGTGAGTATACAGTGTGCCCTTGGTGATGTGTTGGGCAGACCGCACCACCCTCTGGAGAACCCTGCGGTTGCAGGCAGTGCAGCTATCGTACCAGGCGGTGATACATCCCAACAGGATGCTCTCAATTGTGCATCTGTAAAAGTTTGTGAGGGTCTCCTGAGGTTGAAGAGACGCTGTTGTGCCTTCTTCACCACACTGTCTGTGTGGTTGGACAATTTCAGATTGTCGGTGATGTGTTCGCAGAGAAACTTGAAGCTTTTCTGCTTCTCCACTGCAGTCCCGTCGATGTGGATAGGGTTGTGCTCTCTCTGCTTTTTCCTGAAGTCCACGATCAGCTCCTTCATTTTGTTGACGTTGAGAGAGAGGTTATTTTCCTGGCACCACTCCGCCAGGGCCCTCACCTCCTCCCTGTAGGCTGTCTCGTCATTGTTGGTAATCAGGCCTACAACTGTTGTGTTGTCTGCATGGCCACGCAGTCATGGGTGAACAGGGAGTACAGGAGGGGGCTGAGCATGCACCCTTGTAGGGCCCCTGTGTGGATGATCAGCGAAGTGGAGGTGTTGTTTCCTACCTTCACCACCTGGGGGCGGTTCGTCAGGAAGTCCAGGACTCAGTTGCGCAGGGCGGGGTTCAGAACCTGGGCCTCGAGCTTAATGATGAGCTTGGAGGGTACTATGGTGTTGAAGGCTGAGCTATAGTCAATGAACAGCATTCTTACACAGGTATTTCTCTTATCCAGATGGGATAGGGCAGTGTGCAGTGCGATAGCGATTGCGTCGTCTTCTGCTCTATTGGGGTGGTATGGAAATTGAAGTGGGTCTAGGGTATCAGGTAAGGTAGAGGTGATATGATATGATCCATAACTTGCCTCTCAAAGCACTTCATGATGACAGAAGTGAGTGCTACGGAGCGATAGTCATTTAGTTCAGTTACCTTTGCTTTCTTTGGTACAGGAACAATGGTAGACATATTGAAGCAAGTGGGGACATCAGACGGGGATAGGGAGAGATTGAGTATGTCCGTAAACACTCCAGCCAGCTGGTCTGCGCATGTCCTGAGGACGCAGGTAGGGATGCCGTCTGGGCCAGCAGCCCTGCGAGGGTTAACACATAATAAGTCAATAGGACAAACTGGATAGTGTTTTATTAATTTTAAACTTCAACAATGTACTCTGTTTTTACAGTTTGCATATACTGTGATATTTTAGTAGGATAGTGTATAAAAGAGTAGTAGGCTAGTCTGAGTGCAGTTATTTGTTATGAAAAATGTGATCTAACTGCCCCACAATCCAATGTAATAAGGTTGAAAGTGTAGTCTATCAAAGTAATCAGACCAATAATTTTACTACATTCAATTTACTATATTTAACTTATTGGCTTAAGTAAAACATCTTAAAATTCTTCCACTACCACAACAATACTTGTAAGGAGTTAAAGCAAGTCCCACACATGCTTGTTAATGGAAAAATCTAATGTCCACTTTAAAATGTCAGACTTGATTTGCACTAACAAAAAAATGTGTCAACCCCTTCAAAAAATGTCCATTAATTGTTAATCCATAATTCACATTTCCTCTTGTTGCAGGATTGTAGAAAATTGGCTCAATTAAGATCCTACATCTATACACCTAGCCCCCCACTCACACACACACACGCACACACATGCACACACACACTCTCTTACCCCCTTACATACTGTATATACATCCTACAGACCAGTTGGTCTGATCTGACACTCCCTTAATCCCAGACTCCACTGAGCCACTGAGTCATGTTTTTGACTTCCTCTTTTTCTCCAGCTGCTGTCAGGATTACTAAAATGTGTTTACCTCTCAGCTGGAGGAGCAGAGTGTGCATAAGGAGTGTTTATATCAGACTCCTTTTGTGCTGCTGACAATTTATCTTGCACAGAGAATTAGAACGGGGCTACTTGGGAGGAAATATACATCAGTGGTTGTGGAATTCTACAAAATCACAAAATTTCTCTTTTTGTGGAATAACATCCGACTCATGCAGAGTTCCAGCTCGAGCAGAGACTGAGAGAGAATATTACTGTATGCTGAGGTGGCTTAGACTCGTCTCACCATACAGACAGAAACCCAACCTGCTCATTTGTAAATTATCTGAGAGTTTGGTTCAGCCATAGAACAACAGTGCAGCTGTCCAAGTGTATTTCTCTAGTGTAGTGCGTTTGATTTGGGAGACTGGACTTCAGACGTCCTTCTCAGTGAATTGGGACTAGAGTGTGTAAACTCAGTTCAATTTCTACAGCCAGCCTGTATGTTTCAATGGCATGTACTGCAATTAATGGCACTTTCTAACTGTTCTCTGCTAAATGTCTGGAGAAGAATGTAAGGTATAGAGAGAATGGAATTGGCCATTGGGTCCATATCTCTTTCATTCCATTTGGTCTGTTAATTTGCCCAGGTATGAACATACTGGACAGACTTATAACAACAAAACACCAGATGCAGAGGAATTTCATGACAGAATGTCTGAGTGGCTAAAAAAAATATTATGAGTTTATGGCAGTCATCCTGTGAAGTCAGGAGATTTGGGGGAGTGAGTACATACTGTACACAGTAAAGCAGAACCATCTCTGGCGGATAGATACTGGCGGATAGATACTGTAGGTAAAGAAAAGAAAAAGATGGAAAACAGCAGACCACAGATGCTCACAACCTACAAACAAAGCATCCATACTATCCCCTCCACCCAGCTTTCCACAGGGATGCTGGCCCATGTTGACTCCAATGCTTCTCACAGTTGTGTCAAGTTGGCTGGATGTCCTTTGGGTGGTGGACCGTTCTTGATACACACGGGAAACTGTTGAGCGTGAAAAACCCAGCAGAGTTGACATCAATAAGGGATAATAGCTTTCACCTGGATTCACCTTGTCAGTCTATGTCATGGAAAGAGCACGTGTCCTTAATGTTTTGTATACTCAGTGTAAATAGATCTTTCAAGATGATGTGGCCTCAATAAACAGAACATAAATAGATCCTTCAAAATGATGTGGCCTCAATAAACACAACATAAATAGATCCTTCAAAATTCTGTGGCCTCATTATCAGAGGGACTTAAGGCAGTTGTCAAATTATGCGTGCATACTTGTTTGCATGTGTGCGTGCGTGTGTACAGTATGTGTGTGCGTGTGTGTGTGTGTATATATGTGCGTGTGTGTGTGCTAGTAGATTGAGCAAGTTAAGCTACATTTGACGGGCAGAATATTGAGCTCTCTGTGTTCTTTGTGTGTGGTAAGAGAGAATGAATGGGAGAGGAGATGACAGGGGGTGAAAGACCACACAACGATTCACTCATAGTGCCTTTATTAATAACTAGGCTATCCACATTCACAGGATCTCAGGGTGTCAAGGGAGGCCAGGGGAGTGCCGGCCGGCACCCTCTACTTCTCGATGCTGCTCTGCCTCTCTCTCTCTCTCTCTCTCTCTCTCTCTCTCTCTCTCTCTCTCTCTCTCTCTCTACTCTGTACTCTCTGTACTCTCTGGGATCCACCTCCTCTTAGCTGCAGTACAATAATAGCCATGCTAGTAATGGACAGAGCAGTCAGGGAAGCATTCAGACAGACACAGGGCCTTGTGAAACATAACACCATCCCCTAACCTGCAAACACACTCAATCACCCTGCATTGGCCACTTAATACACCCACATATATCACACCCACACCTCACACTCACACCAGGACACGCTCACTCACTACACATTTACAGGTGTCAGGCGGTCCCGCAAAAAATCTAACTGAAAGCGAACAGCTGCTTCTAATGCATTTCTGTGGTTTTCAGTATGATTTAGCCCTTTGCTTTTCAAATGGCATTGTAATCTTGTAATCTATGACAACCATGCTTTATTCCAGGAATGTGAAATGTAGATAACAGGCTTGTATCTCATCCAGAGAGAGGAGCACTGCACAGGCATGTCCCTACCACTTCTCCCAGTGACGTGACTTCTCTAGTAGCTCTATGTGATCTGCTGCAGGGCATTCTTCATCAACACCCCCTCCCCTAAAGACATGACAGGCTCTGATAGCTGCCTGGCCCAGGGACAAGGCTGGGTTAGGAGGTAGGGCTCTGCCAGCCATCCTCTTCTACACGCCACTCTACTCCACCAGCCAGGACCATTACTCCATAGGTCAGCTCTGAGTCAATCCAGAAGCAGACCTCCACCTGTGAAGTAATGCTGGCATAATAATTAACTTCCCATAGAACCTAGACACAGACATATCCAATGACGGCCCACCAGCCAAGTTTGCATCTCAAGCAGCAGGCTCCACCACAATTAGAATAAGTCTAGCTTTATTTCTTCCTCTTTTTTGACATATTTCTGCTCAAGGTGACTGGGCGGTGGTTACCTGTTTCCCGCAGCCTGTCCTGTCTGCTCTGCTCCAGCCCTGCTATGACAGAGCAGGGAGTTGTGGGTAATGAGATGGCATGATTGATCAGATGCTGTCAAATGGCTTTCAGCTGGAGGCAGGCCAGTGATGTGCTCAGGCCGGCGTGGTGTCGCAAATAGAGGGCTGTCTAGCCCGGGCATGGGAGGTAGGGAGGCATGGGAGGTAGGGAGGCATGGGAGGTAGGGAGGCATGGGAGGTAGGGAGGATGCAGGGAGGGTATGTGCTGCTGTTCCCAACATCAGACCTCTGACATGACGCTGGTGATGGAAAAACACACACACTGTTTTTATATTTTATTTCAAGGGCTTGTCAGCATTGTCAGTACTTGTCGCAGTGATATTTTCAGATGGTTATTTCCAAGATAAGATTGAAGGATAGAGTTGTTTTGTTAGCGATGAGAAAAACTGTAATCATGTGATGTGTTTAGGGCCATCAATTGTAACAACAGTGGAGATTGACTGTGAATGAATATAGAAGAAAACAGATTTTCTTGTGTTCTCATTGTCAGTTCTGTCTGTTTTTTGCTCTTTTCATTCACACACTTGTGATTTGTGTGTGTCTCCTGGGCTTATCTCTCTCCTCATGTTCTCTCCTCATTCGCAAAGCGAGTGTCTGTAAACCCTCCACCTGGCCTCCCCCTGTTCGCCTGCTTTCACGGCCCAGCCCACTGCCACCGTGCCTGGGCTTGGACTCGGCTCATTAGGGCGAGAATGACAGGGACCAGTGGAGGCTCTGAATATGAATGTAGGTGGTGGTGTGGAGGTAGAGGGGAGATGGTGAGTGGTGGATCCAGAATACAGTGCTTGGCTGTCAGGGAGACGGTGGTGCAGAAAGCATGGCGTTACGCTGTGTTCTCCCCATTCAGCGATTCTGGCCAGCCCAGGGCCTGCAGATCTCCAACACAATGGAGTGGAGAGGAACATTTTACAGCTTTACTGTTGAATAACAACGTGATGCAGTGCTACTCATGTGAGACGATACCTGTAAAGTTAGCCCATGGAAGTATTTGAGTGAGTGAGTGAGTGAGTGAGTGAGTGAGTGAGTGAGTGAGTGAGTGAGTGAGTGAGTGAGTGAATAACATCCTGTGTTTAGTGACAACTCACCCCACCCCATCTCACACCACACCCTGGACTGTGCATTGTCCATGACGCTGAAGGTTACAGTATGTCATTGTCATACATACCAAACCAGAATTGAACCATAGGGCATTAATAATTCAAACGCAGATGCAAATATACATTGAAAATCTTAGGACCACCTTCAATTTGGTTGAAATTAAAAAGCTGTTTAATAGAATAGAATATAAAATAATTACTTACTTTTTGGGAGGGAAAAGATACAGATAAAGGTATGTAATAAACATTTAAACAGCAACATTCAAACATGACAGATACAAATGCTTACAACCCAGCTAGCACATAACGTTCTGAAAACCATATGTTTCTTAGAGCTTGGTGAGAATGTGGTTGTCCTATGGTTATTTTGCGTACAACCTTCCCACAACTTTCTGGTAATGGTGCAGGATATTTCTTTTATTTAACCTTTATTTAACTGGGCAAGTCAGTTAAGAACAAATTCTTATTTACAATGACGGCCTACCAAAAGTCAAAAATAAATGTAATAAAAATATATGACAAAACACACATCACGACAAGAGAGACAACACTACATAAAGAGAGACCTAAGACAACAACATAGCATGGCAGCAAAACATGACAACACAGCATGGTAGCAACACAACATGACAACAACATGAGAGCAACACAACATGGCAGCAGCACAAAATGGTAGCAGCACAAAACAGGGTACAAACATTATTGGGCACAGACAATAGCACAAAGAGCAAGAAGGTAGAGACAACAATACATCACGCAAAGCAGCCACAACTGTCACAAAGCGTGTCCACAATTTAGTCTTTGAATGAAGAGATTGAGATAAAACTGTCCAGTTTGTGTGTTTGATGCAGCTCGTTCCAGTCGCTAGCTGCAGCGAACTGAAAAGATGAGCAACCCAGGGATGTGTGCTTTGGGGACCTTTAACAGAATGTGACTGACAGAATGGGTGATGTATGTGGAGGATGAGGGCTGCAGTAGATATCTCAGATAACGGGGAGTGAGGCCTAAGAGGATTTTATAAATAAGCATCAACCAATGTGTCTTGCGACAGGTATACAGAGATTACCAGTTTACAGAAGAGTATAGAGTGAAGTGATGTGTCCTATAAGGAGAATTGGTAGCAAATCTGATGGCCGAATGGTAAAGAACATCTAGCAGCTTGAGAGTACCCTTATCCGCCGATCTATAAATTACGTCGCCGTAATCTAGCATGGGTAGGATGGTCATCTGAATCAGGGTTAGTTTGGCAGCTGTGGTGAAAGAGGAGCGATTGCGATAGAGGAAACCAAGTCTAGTTCTAACTTTAGCCTGCAGCTTTGATAGGTGCTGAGAGAAGGACATTGCACCATCTAGCCATACTCCCAAGTACTTGTAAGAAGTGACTACCTCAAGCTCTAAACCATCAGAGGTAGTAATCACACCTGTGGGGAGAGGGGCATTCTTCTTACCAAACCACATGACCTTTGTTTTGGAGGTGTTCAGAACAAGGTTAAGGGCAGAGAAAGTTTGTTGGACACTAAGAAAGCTTTGTTGTAGAGCGTTTAACACAAAATCCAGGAAGGGGAGAGCTGAGTATAAGACCGTATCATCTGCATATAAATGGATGAGAGAGCTTCCTACTGCCTGAGCTATGTTGTTGATGTAAATTGAGAAGAGCGTGTGGCCTATGATCGAGCCTTGGTGTACACCCTCGGTGACAGGCAGTGGCTGAGACAGCAGATGTTCTGAATTTTTACACTGCGCTCTTTGCGAGAGGTAGTTAGCAAACCAGGCCAAAGGCGACTTAGAGACACCAATACTCCTTAACCGGCGCACAAGAATGGAATGGTCTATCGTATCAAAATGTTTGGCCAAATCAATGAAAATAGCAGCACAACATTGCTTAGAATCAAGGGAAATGGTGACATCATTGAGGACCTTTAAGGTTGCAGTGACACATACATAACCTGAGCGGAAACCAGATTGCATACCAGAGAGAATACTATAGACATCAACAAAGACAGTCAGTTGATTATTGACAAGTTTTTCCAACACTTTTGATAAACAGGGAAAAATAGAAATAGGCCAATAACAGTTGGATCAGCTTGATATCCCCCTTTAAATAAAGGACGAACCGTGTCTGCCTTCCAAGCAATGGGAACCTCCCCAGAGAGGAGAGACAGGTTAAAAATGTCGGAGATAGGCTTGGCGATTATAGAGGCAGCAACCTTAAAGAAGAAAGGGTCTAAACCATCTGACCCAGATGTTTTTTTGTGGTCAAGTTCATGGAGTTCCTTTAGCACCTCGGAATCAGTGACCACCTGCAGTGAGAAACTTTGTAGTGGGGCAGGGGGAAAAGAGGGAGGAGCATCGGGGCTAGTTGCATTAGAAGGGGTGGGAGATGAGGAAATGTTGGATGGGCAAGGAGGCATGACTGAGTCAAATAAGAATCCTAACTTAATGAAGTGGTGATTGAAAAGCTTAGCCATGTGCTTCTTATCAGTAACAACCAAATCAACTTTAAGGGACATGGGCAGCTGTGGGGAGGATGGTTTATTCTCCAGGTCTTTAACTGTTTTCCAGAACTTCTTGGGGTTAGACCCACAGAGAGAGAACTGCTCCTTAAAGTAACTAACTTTGGCTTTCCGGATAGCCTGAGTGCACTTATTTCTCATTTGCCTGAACGAGAGCCAGACAGCCTGAGGATGCGTGTGCCGAGCCTTTCGCCAAATGCAATTCTTGAGGTGAAGTAACTCTGACAAAAAACTTTATTTTCTTGGTATTTCACAACTTAAACAGAAAATTTCCTAAATGTTCAAACATCATTACATTTCATTTAAATGTTGGTAATATTCTAAGAATGTTCTGCAACTGGTTTGACATTGGGAATGTTCTCAAATAGTTCAGAGAACGTTAAGAAACAACGTTCTTCTGTGGGAATTTCAGAATTTCAGCATAACGTTTCCTACAGGGTCCTTTATGGTTCCATTTAAAGTCATGTTCTTGTCAGGCTCCCATGCCTCAGCCAGCTCGTCTGGGTCCCGCGCCTCAGCCAGCTCGTCTGGGTCCCGCGCCTCAGCTGGCTCTACAGGTTCCTGAGCCTCAGCAGAAGCGTACGGCCCGCTCCTGGTCCTCAGCATCGTCTCTCTGGTCGGTATCCTGTGGCTGGAGCTGCACGTCAGGGATTGGGTACACTCACGTCCTACCTGCTCCCCCTCTCTGGCACTCGTTGTCACCTGTTTATTCATTATTACGCACACCTGCCACCATTGTTATGCGCACCTGCGCTTCATGAGACTCACCTGGACCCCATTACCTTCCTGATTACCTCCCCTATATCAGTCACTCCCTTTGGTTCTTTCCTCAGGTGTCATTGTTTCTGTTTAAATCAAATCAAATGTTATTAGTCCCCAAATCCACAACCATTTAAAGAATGGAACTCCGTCCCATCTCATATTGCTCAAATGAACAGCAAACCTGATTTCAGAAAACAGATAAAGCAAACCCTCACGGTACAACTCCTCTCCCCAATTTGACCTAGATAGTTTGTGTGTATATATTGATATGCCTCTTTTAAAATGTATGTATTTCTGTCCTTGAGCTGTTATTGTCTATTAATGCTCTGTGTTATGTCATGTTTCATGTTTTGTGTGGACCCCAGGAAGAGTAGCTGATGCTTTTGCAACAACTAATAGGTATCCTAATAAAATATCAAATACCTTACACTCTTACCATTGACCTGCACAACTATCTTGAATAATAGTGTGTTAATGTTGACAGTTTAATAAGGATCCCTACTGGGCCACTATGGCTTCAGATACGGAGAGCATTACAGACTCTGTGGAAACTTTAGGCCCCATTATTAGAACTTTATTCCATCTAAATGTAGATTGTCTCTCTAAAGCTAATCTGATCAAATTTAGTGTTTGTCTCTTTAAACCTTATCTGAGCTTCTCGGAATCCCATGGCAAACCAGACAATTGTTTCCACAGCGACACACACCTCCATCTTGGGACCTGAGAGGGAATCTTTTCAGAGGGGAAAACATCATCAGCACTCCAATTTGCTGTTTTGTGTGTTTGTGTGCGTGTGTGTGTTCTTCCTAAATCTCTCTGTATTACTCTTGACAAAGGTTAATTGAGTCTGTTCACCTATGTAGCAGTCACATCATGTCTCTTTTTAGGAAAACATGTTTGTTTCACTTCCAGAAAAAATACTAATCTCTCTTAGTTCCGATGAAGTAGCGTCTAATGTGTCCAATCTGCCATCTCAATCCTTTCCCTCCTCAGTAGGCAACAAGAGCTGATCTCAAAGCACAGTATGGAGATGGGATACCCTGACAGCATCATGACAGCATTGGGTTGCCTTGAATTGTCCTCCATTTGTCCGACCCATCCATCAACACTGTCTGACTGCAGGAAATCACTTCACATTATTAGCTCCTCACTAATGGCATTACTGTTATTGTTCTATGTGAGATTTGGACAGGGACAATGTGATTAGGGCTGGTGATGAATTTGCCCTGTTGTTTAGAGAGCGTTAACTGACTGGGATGATTGACCTAAGCCAAAAGGCTTCTGGGCAGGAATTGATGTTTGCTGTGTGTTATTTTTTAATGACCACGTTCTGGTAATCATGAGCTTTATCGCCCTAGGGCCCTGGACTTTAGTTTGTAAAACGAGTAAGCAAAAGTTAAGAGGTGGTGGTGGTGGTACATAGTTGATTTGGTGGTGTTCATACTCCTTCATACTCCTCTCCCGTTAGTATCCTCTGCTCTGTTTTGTGGAAGCTTTAGGAGGAGGGTTGGAAGGTTTGGAAGGATGCATGAAGAGCCAGAGAAACAGCTACAGTACTGGCCTGCAGAGATATGTAGCAGCACTGTACATAACATGGGACCCTTGTCAGATTTCTCTGCAGACCAGACATCTGGTTTAATGAGAGGAGCCTGAGGCTCTGACTGAGGCTGTGTGGAGGCTGAGGATCTGACTGAGGCTGTGTGGAGGCTGAGGATCTGACTGAGGCTGTGTGGAGGCTGAGGATCTGACTGAGACTGTGGGGAGGCTGAGGCTCTGACTGAGACTGTGGGGAGGCTGAGGCTCTGACTGAGGCTGTGGGGAGGCTGAGGCTCTGACTGAGCCTGTGGGGAGGCTGAGGCTCTGATTGAGACTGTGTGGCTGAGGATCTGACTGAGCCTGTGGGGCGGCTGAGGCTCTGACTGAGGCTGTGTGGCTGAAGATCTGACTGAGGCTGTGTGGAGGCTGAGGATCTGACTGAGACTGTGGGGAGGCTGAGGCTCTGACTGGGGCTGTGTGGCTGAAGGTCTGACTGAGGCTGTGGGGAGACTGAGGATCTGACTGAGGCTGTGGGGAGGCTGAGGCTCTGACTGAGCCTGTGGGGAGGCTGAGGCTCTGACTGAGGCTGTGTGGCTAAGGATCTGACTGAGGCTGTGGGGAGGCTGAGGCTCTGACTGAGGCTGTGGGCATCTGTGAAACAACACTCTCTGGGGGTCACAGCCTCATGGATTTAGCTCACACAGGCAGAGTGGTTGGAGTAAACCACAAGGTTTATTTTCAGCATAACCCATGATCATAACCCAATAGATCATAACCCATACCCCTGCACATGTCCCATGTAGCCTGTCAATCAATGGGTTATCTGTGTACTCAAGCTGTCCCAGGAGTTTGGCCTTAACCTGGTAAATTGTTTCCCCTGGGCTTCTCTGTGCTTCGGCCTGAGGCTTGAAGGGTGCAGAAATACACAGCAGAATCTGGGACATCAGTTTAGTAATCCACACCAATACACAACACATGCAATTTACTTATAATGATGATATCATCATTTAGCAGATGCATATGTAGAAGCACTGTACATAATATGGGACCCTTGTCAGCTACACAATTATGGGGAATGGAAAATAAATAACCAAAGTAACAGTTCATTGAGTGCGGCTGGTTCAGTATCAGCACTTTAGACCCTATAAACTCAGTCTGAGTCACAGATAGTGATGCTGCAAACATAATGGACAGATATGGCTCCGTTTTGACTGAGCATAGAGGCATAAGGGCATAGGGGCACAGAGAAAAAATGGGTGAATTGCCTATCTCCTACTTTTAGTCTCTGAAAACCATTCAGAGGGAGAGAGCGACAGGGGAGGGGGAGAGAATTGCTTTAATGAAGGCTAAAATTGCAGGTTGATTCATTCCCTATTTTGCAATGACAAGCAATTTTGACTAATATCTTTGACATGGCCCAGACGCAGAAAACGCAACAAATGCTTCTCCAACCTTTTTCAGAAAAAGCAAAAGCAGCATAATAATGAACAAAGAATGTCTTCCTAATGTTTTTTTCAAAATTGCTAAATTGTGTTTATATATGCTACGCACTCATTATGTCCCTTATTTTATGTTATATTGTGATTCTCTTAGACTAGGTTGTAGTCTATCAGTGTTATAATACCCATGCTCTAGTGTGTTGTAGTCCAAATGCTGCAGAGAGCATGTTATAACTTATCCAGTAGGCTATGTGTAACAGCACATAATATGGTCGTCGGAGCTTGTCCAGGCCCATTTGTAGCATGTCTCG
Organism: Salmo trutta; assembly: GCF_901001165.1. Taxonomy (NCBI): domain Eukaryota; kingdom Metazoa; phylum Chordata; class Actinopteri; order Salmoniformes; family Salmonidae; genus Salmo; species Salmo trutta. The sequence continues at coordinate 23,088,819 of NC_042970.1, read as the reverse complement.
TCACCCACCGTGCCTATGTAACCGTGGCGACCTGTGGAGCCCCCAGACACGCAGGCAGGAGGAGGGAAGGAGAGGAAGGCGCAGCAGTGAGCAGCACTCTCACCCTCTACTGAGCGCTCATATAGTATGGCAGAGTACTCCTACACATGTACGCACAGACATACACACATACAATAGCATACACACACACATTTGTTTGCTTGTATGAGCTATTCTACAACACAAGCCGTAGAATTTATTTGGACAACATGGCGTTCATTAGATGTCAAACCCAGCACATGCTTCACATAAGGTGGCAAAGCATACACTGTCATTCCTGATATGTATTGCAGGTGATATTTCATTTGTAATGAATGAGCTCTAGCTAATGACAATCCAGCTTGTACCTCTGATGATGTTGTGCATGATGGGTGCTGTCAGTGGATGCATCAGAACATGATTCATAAAGTGTGAGTGAAACGGTTTGTGTTGGAATCAGAAGGTAATCCATAACCTCATGCCCCATGTTATGCTGTTGTCACCTGCAATTTGGGTCACTTTACTTTAACAGTAGATACATGTGAGAATCTCTTCATTGTAAATGGCCTTATGTGATGTAATAATGATGTAGTCCCTGAAATCCATTAGTTGCTTACAGTAGTTAAACCTGAAACCATTATTCTGCTCTGATTTGTCTCTTTCCTCAGTTATAGAAACATTGTGCACACAAAGGTTCTACTCCTAACTTTACTAGAGGGTTTTTACAATCTACCCATACTAGATTGGTAGACTTGAGGGATAGTTTGGTTTTAATATCACGACAGTCAGCATCTCGTTCAACTGTAACAAAAACATAGCTTAGATCTCTAGCACTGCAGCCTTGAGTTTAGGCATACAAGTGCATGCCTTAGTAGGACAGACAATAGCTTTACTCCACACGGTATGCAGGCTGACAATTCCCTGATTCTTTATCACATTGGGTATGGGATTTGAGCTACACACACACACACACACACACACACACACACACACACACACACACACACACACACACACACACACACACACACACACACACACAGGGAGAGAGCGAAAGGAGATGAGAGGCATGTGAATACCACCAGGGGGATCCCCACTAGCACTCAAAAGGGCCAATTAGACAACCAAGACTTGACTGATTCATGCAACATTTGACACATCACACACTCTCTCTTTCTTTGCCTCTGTAATGGCACAGGAGAATGGGACTTGTCTATACAGTACGTCTCTCATGGCTCCTTTAAGCAGCTAGTGTGTGCTTCAATTCCCAACCAGTCACCAATGTGTGTGTATGTGTGTGTGTGTGTCTAATCAAATCTAATTGTATTTGTCACATGCTTCATAAACAACAGGTGTAGACTAACAGTGAAATGCTTACTTACGGCCCTTCCCAACAATGCAGAGAGAGGAAAAAAAAATAGTAGAAAACATTTAAAGAAAAAAATATTGAAAAATAATAACACGAGGAATAAATAGAAAAATGTAGATTGACAGTTATTTTGTGTTTCTTCCATTTGCGAATAATCGCACCAACTTTTGTCACCTTCGCACCAAGCTGCTTGGCGATGGTCTTGTAGCCCATTCCAGCCTTGTGTAGGTCTACAATCTTGTCCCTGACATCCTTGGAGAGCTCTTTGGTCTTGGCCATGGTGGAGAGTTTGGAATCTGATTGATTGATTGCTTCCGTGGACAGGTGTCTTTTTTACAGGTAACAAGCTGCGGTTAGGAGCACTCCCTTTAAGAGTGTGCTCCTAATCTCAGCTCATTACCTGTATAAAAGACACCTGGGAGCCAGAAATCTTTCTGATTGAGAGGGGGTCAAATACTTATTTCCCTCATTAAAATGCAAATCAATTTATAACATTTTTGACGTGGATTTTTTTGTTGTTATTCTGTCGCTCACTGTTCAAATAAACCTACCATTAAAATTATAGACGGATCATTTCTTTGTCAGTGGGCAAATGTACAAAATCAGCATGGGATCAAATACTTTTTTTCCTCACTGTATATACATTCTAGTCATGGCTCATCCTATATAACTACTGCTGTACTGTACACACCCTTTATATTCATATACTGCCGAACACACAGTGCCTTCGGAAAGTATTCAGACCTCTTGAATTTTTCCACATTTTGTTAAGTTACAGCCTTATTCGAAAATAGATTAAATCATTTTTTCCCTCATCAATCTACACACAATACCCCATAATAACAAAGCAAAAACTGATTTTTAGAAATGTTTGCTAATTGATTTATTTTTTTAAACTGAAATATCATATTTACATAAGTATCCCTTTACTCAGTACTTTGTTGAAGCACCTATGGCAGCGATTACAGCCTTAAGTCTTCTTGGGTGTGACGCTACAAGCTTGGGATACGATGGCGCCAGAGGAGATGGCTGCCGTTTTACGGGCTCCTAACCAATTGGGCTCTTATATGTGTTTTTTCACGTTATTTGTAACTTATTTTGTACATAATGTTTCTGCCACCGTCTCTCATGACCGAAAAGAGCTTCTGGATATCAGGACAGCAATTACTCACCTCATACTGGACAATGACTTTTCTTTAACGAGTCGGATGCGAAGGATTTACTTCAGACACCCGATAAGGCCCAAATCCCTGTCATTCGCATGAAGAAGAGATGGGGATATCAGGGACGTAGGTCGGGGTGCCTTGTAAGGATCCGACGGCGAGTGGGTAATCCGCCTCCACCATCAGTCCTATTAGCCAAAGTGCAATCATTGGATAATAAAATGGATGAGCTCCGATCAAGACTATCCTACCAACGGTACATTAAAAACTGTAAAATCTTATGTTTCACTGAGTTATGGCTGAACGACAACATGGATAACATACAGCTGGCTGGGTTTTTGGCAGAGGTGTAAAGTACTTAAGTGAAAATACTTTAAAGTACTACTTAAGTCGTTTTTTGGGGTATCTGTACTTTACTATTTATCTTTTTGACAACTTTTACTTTTACTTCACTTCATTCTTAAATAAAATAATGTACTTTTTACTCCATACATTTTCTCTGACACCCAAAAGTACTCATTACATTTTCTGGATTTATGGATTTCACACACTTATCAAGAGAACATCCCTGTTCATCTATTTTCATAGCTGTCTATTTACCACCACAAACTGATGCTTGTACTAAGAGCGCCCTCAACGAGCTGTATAAGGCCATAAGCAAACAAGAAAATGGTCATCCAGAGGCGGCACTCATAGTGGCCGTGAACTTTCATACAGGGAAACTTGAATGTGTTTTAACTAATTTCTACCAGCATGTAACGTGCAACCAGAGGAGAAAAGAAATCTGGACCACCTTTACTCCACACACAGAGACGCATACAAAGCTCTCCCTCACCATCCACTTGGCAAATCTGACCATAACTCTATCCTCCTGATTCCAATTTACAAGCAAAAACTAAATCAGGAAGTAGCAGTGACTCGCTCAATACAGAAGTGGTCAGATGACGCAGATGCTAAGGTACAGGACTGTTTAGCTAGCACAGACTGGAATATGTTCCGTGATTCTTCCGATGGCATTGAGGAATACACCACATCAGTCACTGGCTTCATCAATAAGTGCATCGATGACGTCATCCCGACAGTGACCATACGTACATACCCCAACCAGAAGCCATGAATTACAGGCAAAATCCGCACTGAGCTAAAGGGTAGAGCTGCTGCTTTCAAGGAGCGGAACCCCAACCTGGACGCCTATAAGAAATCCTGCTATGCCCTCCGATGAACCATCAAACAGGCAAAGCTTCAATACAGGACTAAGATAGAATTATACTACACCGGCTCTGACGCTCGTCAGATGTTGCAGGGCTTGCAAACTATTATGGACTACAAAGGGAGCGCAGCCGCGAGCTGCCCAGTGACACAAGCCTACCAGACGAGCTAAATTACTTCTATGCTTGCTTCGAGGCAAGCAACACTGAAGCATGCATGAGAGCATCAGCTGTTCTGGACGACACATCAACACTATTATCGCAGAAACCCTAGACCCACTCCAATTTGCATACGCCCCAACAGATCCGCAGATGATGCAACCTATTGCACTCCATACTGCCCTTTCCCACCTTGACAAAAGGAACACCTATGTGAGAGTCCTATTTATTGACTACAGCTCAGCGTTCAACACCATAGTGCCCTCAAAGCTCGCTCATCACTAAGCGAAGGACCCTGGGACTAAACACCTCCCTCTGCAACTGGATCCTGGACTTCCTGATGGGCCATTCCCAGGTGGTAAGGGTAGATAACAACACATCTGCCTTGCTAATCCTCAACACGGTGGCCCCTCAGGGCAGTGTGCTCAGTCCCCTCCTGTACTCCCTGTTCACCGATGACTGCATGGCCAAGCACGACTCCAACAACATCATTAAGTTTGTTGTTGACACAACAGTGGTAGGCCTGATCATCGACAACGTTGAGACAGCCTATATGGAGGAGGTCAGAGACCTGGCAGTGTGGTGCCAGGATTACAACTTCTCCCTCAATGTGATCAAGACAAAAGAGATGATTGTGGACTACAGGAAAAGGAGGACCGAGCACGCCCCCATTCTCATCGACGGGGCTGTAGTGGAGCAGGTTGAAAGCTTCAAGTTCCTTGGCAACTGCTCGGCCTCCGACCGCAGGGTGCAACAGTGGGTAGTGCCTACGGCCCAGGCCAAGCTTCCTGCCATCCAGGACCTCTATGCCAGGCGATATCAGAAGGCCCTAAAAATTGCCAAAGACTTCAGCCACCCTACTCATTGACTGTTCTCTCCGCTACCGCACGGCAAACGTTACCGGAGCGCCAAGTCTAGGCTTCTTAACAGCTTCTACCCCCAAGCCGTAAGACTCCTGAACAGCTAATCAAATGGCTACCCGGACTATTTGTATTGTCCCCCCCCCCATATTTATGCTTTTGCTACTCTCTGTTTATTATCTATGCATAGTCACTTTACATCCACCTACATGTACATACTACCTTAATTACCTCGACTAACCTGTGCCCCCGCACATTGACTCTGTACCGGTATATAGCCTTCCTACTGTTATTGTTATTTTTTACTTCAGTTTATTTTAGTAAATACTTTCTTATCATTTATTTTTCTTAAATCTGCATTGTTGGTTAAGGGCTTGTAAGCAAGCATTTCACTGTAAGGTGAAAACCTGTTGTTTTCGGCACATATGACAAATGCAATTTGATTTGATTTGAATTGTATTTGGGGAGTTTCTCCCATTCTTCTCTGCAGACCCTCTCAAGCTCTGTCAGGTTGTATGGGGAGTGTTGCTGCACAACTATTTTCATGTCTCTCCAGAGATGTTAGATCGGGTTTAAGTCCGGGCTCTGGATGGTCCACTCAAGGACTTGTCCCAAAGCCACTGCTGCGTTGTCTTGACTGTGTGCTTAGGGTTGTTGTCCTGTTGGAGGGCGAACCTTTGCCCCAGTCTGAGGTCCTGAGTGCTCTGGAGCAGGTTTTCATCAAGGATCTCTCTATACTTTACTCCGTTCATCTTTGCCTCAATCCTGACTAGTCTCCCAGTTCCTGCCACTGAAAAACATCCCCACAGCATGATGCTGCCACCACCGTGCTTCACCGTAGGGATGGTGCCAGGTTTCCTTCAGACGTGACGCTTGGCATTCAGGCCAAAGAGTTCAATCTTGGCTTCATCATATTTCTGTGTGTTTATTATATTATAATTAGGTCTGATTTGATAGAGCGGTCTGACTGAGCGGTGGTAAGCAGCAGTAAGCTCGTAAGCATTCATTCAAACAGCACATTTCTGCGTTTGCCAGCAGCTCTTCGAATGCTTGAAGCACAGCGCTGTTTATGACTTTAAGCCTATCAACTCCCGAGATTAGGCAGACAATACTATAGGGCATATACAGTGAGGGGAAAAAGTATTTGATCCCATGCTGATTTTGTACATTTGCCCACTGACAAAGAAATGATCAGTCTATCATTTTAATGGTAGGTTTATTTGAACAGTGAGAGACAGAATAACAACAACAAAAACCCAGAAAAACGCATGTCAAAAATGTTATAAATTGATTTGCATTTTAATGAGGGAAATAGGTATTTGACCCCCTCTCAATCAGAAAGATTTCTGGCTCCCAGGTGTCTTTTATACAGGTAACGAGCTGAGATTAGGAGCACACTGTTAAAGGGAGTGCTCCTAATCTCAGCTTGTTACCTGTATAAAAGACACCTGTCCACAGAAGCAATCAATCAATCAGATTCCAAACTCTCCACCATGGCCAAGACCAAAGAGCTCTCCAAGGATGTCAGGGACAAGATTGTAGACCTACACAAGGCTGGAATGGGCTACAAGACCATCGCCAAGCAGCTTGGTGAGAAGGTGACAACAGTTGGTGCGATTATTCGCAAATGGAAGAAACACAAAAGAACTGTCAATCTCCCTCGGCCTGGGGCTCCATGCAAGATCTCGCCTCGTGGAGTTGCAATGATCACGAGAACGGTGAGGAATCAGCCCAGAACTACACGGGAGGATCTTGTCAATGATCTCAAGGCAGCTGGGACCATAGTCACCAAGAAAACAATTGATAGCACACTACGCCGTGATGGACTGAAATCCTGCAGCGCCCGCAAGGTCCCCCTGCTCAAGAAAGCACATATGCATGCCCGTCTGAAGTTTGCCAATAAACATCTGAATGATTCAGAGGACAACTGGGTGAAAGTGTTGTGGTCAGATGAGACCAAAATGGAGCTCTTTGGCATCAACTCAACTCGCCGTGTTTGGAGGAGGAGGAATGCTGCCTATGACCCCAAGAATACCATCCCCACTGTCAAACATGGAGGTGGAAACATTATGCTTTGGGGGAGTTTTTCTGCTAAGGGGACAGGACAACTTCACCGCATCAAAGGGACAATGGACGGGGCCATGTACTGTCAAATCTTGGGTGAGAACCTCCTTCCCTCAGCCAGGGCATTGAAAATGGGTCGTGGTTGGGTATTCCAGCATGACAATGACCCAAAACACACGGCCAAGGCAACAAAGGAGTGGCTCAAGAAGAAGCACATTAAGGTCCTGGAGTGGCCAAGCCAGTCTCCAGACCTTAATCCCATAGAAAATCTGTGGAGGGAGCTGAAGGTTCGAGTTGCCAAACGTCAGCCTCGAAACCTTAATGACTTGGAGAAGATCTGCAAAGAGGAGTGGGACAAAATACCTCCTGAGATGTGTGCAAACCTGGTGGCCAACTACAAGAAACGTCTGACCTCTGTGATTGCCAACAAGGGTTTTGCCACCAAGTACTAAGTCATGTTTTGCAGAGGGGTCAAATACTTATTTCCCTCATTAAAATGCAAATCATTTTATAACATTTTTGACATGTGTTTTTCAGTTTTTTTTGCTGTTATTCTGTCTCTCACTGTTCAAATAAACCTACCATTAAAAGTATAGACTGATCATTTCTTTGTCAGTGGACAAACGTACAAATTCAGCAGGGGATCAAATACTTTTTTCCCTCACTGTAAGAACATCCAATAGTCAAAGGTATATGAAATACAAATGGTATAGAGAGAAATATTCCTATAATTCCTATAATAACTACAACCTAAAACTTCTTACCTGGGAATATTGAAGACTCATGTTAAAGGGAACCACCAGCTTTCATATGTTCTCATGTTCTGAGCAAGGAACTTAAACATTAGCTTTTTTACATGGCACATATTGCACTTTTACTTTCTTCTCCAACACTGTGTTTTTGCATTGTTTAAACCAAATTGAACATGTTTCATTATTTATTTGAGACTAAATAGATTTGTATTTATGTATTATATTAAGTTAAAATAAGTGTTCATTCAGTATTGTTGTAATTGTCATTATTACAAATATATATATATAAAAATCGTCTGATTAATCGGTATCGGATTTTTTGGATCCTCCAATAATCAGTACCGGTGTTGAAAAATCATAATCGGTCGACCTCTAATTGTGTGTGTGTACTGTGTGTGTACTGTGCGTACTATTTGTGTACTGTGTATGTCTTTTGCCAAATTTTACACACCTGCTGGGTTTGATTACAACCTTCTCTCAATTTCTACAGTAATGGTTCAACTGACTCATCTTGGTGTCACTGGTCATACTGATTACCGTCAATTTGAGGTAGTGCCACAGTGCGATACAAGGAATAGTATTTATTGCTTGTTTCTCAACATCAGGTTGTTGTTCTGATGTGGTGGTGATATCATGGGTTTAGAGTAGAGCCCGTACACAGAGAGTTCACACTGCTAGTGCTCTCCAACCGGTGCAGAGAGGGGCTGGATCAATGGGTTGGCGGGTGCGTCACCGTGACACTACCGTACGCTCCCTGTAGCACCCCCACTGCGGGCAGAGCAGTGGGATTCCAAGGACTTGTCAGCCAAGGCTGCATCACATGTTATATTGATAAATCTCTCCTGGAGACAGAGAAGACAGACCAGCATGTCATTGCAGCAAAGCTATTCCCCATGTCTCACATGTCAACAAGATGGATCTATTTTGTTTCTCCCTTTAGTCAAAATTTTATTTGCAATGTTTTGTGAACTGCTGCAGTATGTAGATACTGTAAATGGTGATATAGATGGTGAGGGAATGAGGGAAAGGGAAAGAGAGAGAGAAAGAGAGGGAAAGAAGTGAAAGAAATAGAGAGAGAGGAATTCGGTAACAATGGGCAATGATGCAGAGATATGGTGGAATACAAAAATCGGACCCTGCCGACTGATGTTATTGCCCTCTCTCTCTCTCTCTCTCTCTCTCTCTCTCTCTCTCTCTCTCTCTCTCTCTCTCTCATTGTTAATGTAAGGCTGTTATTAGCATGCGTTGGGTTGGTCCAGCCTAACGCGCTGAGGGAGCGTCTTACCCTGCCAGTTCATATTTAGTCCCCTGAATGAAAGATTCATACGTCAGGTATGTGGTCTTAAACAATGAGCAGCTGACTTTGAGAATCTTGCTTCAATCATGGGGCGAAGAGAAGCCATGCGTGAGATAAAAAGAGTGCCCTTGTCGAAGCGATTTGAGCTCGCCTCAGGGAGAGAATGGGGGGAGGGCGTGGAGCCACAGGAAATACAGACATGATTTGCATGTTCACAGACCACCTATGTCGCTGTGGGATTATTGTTTCCTTTCCTGCTTTATATCTTTAATACATCAAGACATGCTAATGCGTCCTCCTCGCCCCTGGTTTATTTTCAGACTCTAGCCTTGTCTGTTGCGCAAGACATTTTATCTAAACGCATTAAAGCAGAATTATATGGTATGCATCTTGTAATTACTGAAGGAATGCCCGCTGAAAACAGGTTCCCATGTGGGTTGGCTGTTGTTTATATTATCATCATTACTGTTATCATAGAGCTTTTCGGAAAAGTAAATATATATTTTTTGCTCTATTGTGAGCGATTCATGATTAGCGCCATGCAAACATCCCCTCGCCACAATCAGCTCAGTGGATTTGTTCAGGAACTTCTTCCACACACACTCCCCCATGTTCTCTCTAATTAAAGCCCTACATAGCTGGGGACAGTGAAGACACCCCAGGACTTTTCCCCACCATGGGCTACACCTCTGTGGGGAGCCTGTTCTCTCTCTCTCTCTCTCTCTCTCTCTCTCTCTCTCTCTCTCTCTCACACACACAGTTAGGTTCAGGCTATTAGCTTTAATTACACTTAAACTACACGTTTTGATTTGTCTCCCAATTAGGCCTCCATCAGACCCCCTACCTCTGCTCATTTCACATCACACCAAGGCACTGTAGAGTCAGACGTCTGAGACGGGGGTGAGAGAGGGGAGAGAGCTCACACAGGAAGCTGCCTCGATGACGTTTGTTTTGACGGTCAAGGCTTCCACTTCACTGGAAACATTTAGATATTGACAATATCAATAAATGAAAGAGAGAAAACACTAGCTCTACAAAAACACTGTACCTTTCGTTGCTTTCTGCCTCTCCTAGTCAGAGTCTATTTCCCCGCCAGGAGGAGGATGGTGAAATATTAAAGACACCTGCCAGACGTTTTAGCATTCTACTCAGGTGCTGTTTGTCTCGTTGGGGCTCCCTTGTGTAGGAGCCAAGGCAGAGTCCTCAAGGTCTCCTCCCTGGGAGAAAAAACTACAGGAGAAACCACTTAACTAAGCCACAGACTGCCCAGTCATACACCTTATTAACATTCACTTTCTCACGTCTGAATACATCATCTCCAAATGTTGTCCAGTGTATACAACCTTTAGTGAGAAAGCCTGCGGACAAGCAAGGGTCTCGGGTTATAGTGATTGGAAGAATAAGGCGCACTCGCTAAATAGAGAGCGGAGGGGATATGCATCACACCAATGCATACCAATATACTGGTATTACTTGTAACATTGTTATAACCATGCTCAATGGAGCTGAGCTTCAACAACTGACTTGGATGAACACATCTTGATACTCTCTTGTATTGACCCATGTTATTTGGCCATATTTTTGGCATCTCTGCAGGTTGTTTGTAGCATAGGTGTAAATGCCACTGTCACCAGGTCCCTAGAGAGGGAGAGAGAGAGAGAGAGAGATTTGAGAGGGACCAGGGGACAGGTGACGACAGGTGACAGACGATGACAGCAACTCTCTGCTGACTCACCAAGCTGCCACCAAGGGACCAGATTTGTTTTCTCTACAGGCTAGCTAGCCTCTCCTCCTTCAGCTCTGACTGACGGATGGAAACAGGCCTCACGTAGGTCTGTCTGTCTGTTTGTCTGTCTGGCTTATCTCTCTCTCGCTCGCTCTCTCTCAATTAAATTCAGTTAAATTCAAATGGGCTTTATTGGCTTGGGAAATGTGTTTATATTGCCAAAGCAAGTGAAAAACAAAACAACAATGACAAAAACCAAAAAGCAAATTAAGCAAAACAAAAACAAAAATAATCTGACATTAACAGTAAGCATTACACACACAAAAAGTTTAAAGAGAATAACAACGTTTAAAATATTATATACTGCTCAAAAAAATAAAGGGAACACTTAAACAACACATCCTAGATCTGAATGAATGAAATAATCTTATTAAATACTTTTTTCTTTACATAGTTGAATGTGCTGACAACAAAATCACACAAAAATAATCAATGGAAATCCAACTTATCAACCCATGGAGGTCTGGATTTGGAGTCACACTCAAAATTAAAGTGGAAAACCACACTACAGGCTGATCCAACTTTGATGTAATGTCCTTAAAACAAGTCAAAATGAGGCTCAGTAGTGTGTTTGGCCTCCACGTGCCTGTATGACCACCCTACAACGCCTGGGCATGCTCCTGATGAGGTGGCGGATGGTCTCCTGAGGGATCTCCTCCCAGACCTGGACTAAAGCATCCGCCAACTCCTGGACAGTCTGTGGTGCAACGTGGCATTGGTGGATGGAGCGAGACATGATGTCCCATATGTGCTCAATTGGATTCAGGTCTGGGGAACGGGCGGGCCAGTCCATAGCATCAATGCCTTCCTCTTGCAGGAACTGCTGACACACTCCAGCCACATGAGGTCTAGCATTGTGGCGGAGGAACCCAGGGCCAACCGCACCAGCATATGGTCTCACAAGGGGTCTGAGGATCTCATCTCGGTACCTAATGGCAGTCAGGCTACCTCTGGTGAGCACATGGAGGGCTGTGCGGCCCCCCAAAGAAATGCCACCCCACACCATGACTGACCCACCGCCAAACCGGTCATGCTGGAGGATGTTGCAGGCAACAGAACGTTCTCCACAGCGTCTCCAGACTCTGTCACGTCTGTCACATGTGCTCAGTGTGAACCTGCTTTCATCTGTGAAGAGCACAGGGCGCCAGTGGTGAATTTGCCAATCATGGTGTTCTCTGGCAAATGCCAAACGTCCTGCACGGTGTTGGGCTGTAAGCACAACCCCCACCTGTGGACGTCGGGCCCTCATACCACCCTCATGGAGTCTGTTTCTGACCGTTTGAGCAGACACTTGCACATTTGTGGCCTGCTGGAGGTCATTTTGCAGGGCTCTGGCAGTGCTTCTCCTGCTCCTCCTTGCACAATGGCGGAGGTAGCGGTCCTGCTGCTGGGTTATTGCCCTCCTACGGCCTCCTCCACATCTCCTGATGTACTGGCCTGTCTCCTGGTAACACCTCCATGCTCTGGACACTACGCTGACAGACACAGCAAACCTTCTTGCCACAGCTCGCATTGATGTGACATCCTGGATGAGCTGCACTACCTGAGCCACTTGTGTAGGTTGTAGACTCCGTCTCATGCTACCACTAGAGTGAAAGCACCGCCAGCATTCAAAAGTGACCCAAACATCAGCCACGAAGCATAGGAACTGAGAAGTGGTCTGTGGTCACCACCTGCAGAACCACTCCTTTATTGGGGGTGTCTTGCTAATTGCCTATAATTTCCACCTGTTGTCTATTCCATTTGCACAACAGCATGTGACATTTATTGTCAATCAGTGTTGCTTCCTAAGTGGACAGTTTGATTTCACAGAAGTGTGATTGACTTGGAGTTACATTGTGTTGTTTAAGTGTTCCCTTTATTTTTTTGAGCAGTATATTATTAACGGTTAAAAAAAATGGTATAACATTTAAAATGTTACATATGCTATGTACAGTGTTGCGACAATGTGCAAATAGTACAGTAGAATGTACGAATGACGAGGGGAAATAAATAGGCAGATAAATGTATGTTATATTTACATTGGACTCCTGAGTGGCACAGCGGTCGAAGGCACTGCATCTCAGTGCTAGAGGTGTCACTACAGACCCTGGTTTGATTCCAGGCTATATCACAATCAGCCGTGATTGGGAGTCCCATAGGGCGGCACACAACTGGCCCAGCGTCATCTTAACTGACTTGCTTGGTTAAATAAATAAAAACATCACCAAAAAAACATTGCCGTTTCTGACCCACTGGTTGACCTTTTCTTGTGGCAGCAGGTCACACATCTTGCTGCTGGGATTGCACACTGCACACTGTCCAAATTGGATTTGTGTAATTTGAGGGAAATATGTGTCTTTTATATGGTCGTTCATTTGGCAGGAGGTTAAAAAGGACAGCTCCATCTAATTTTGTGGGCAGTGAGCACATATCCTGTTTTCTCTTGAGAGCTAGGTCTGTCTATGGCAACCTCTCTCAATAGAAAGGCTACATACAGTATGTTCACTGAGTCTGTAAATAGTCTAGGCTTTAGGCTTAGTTTTGGCTTAGTTTTGGGTCAGTCACAGTGGTCAGGTATTCTGCCACTGTGTAATCTCTGGTTGGGGCAAGGTAGCAGTCCAATTTGTTTAGTTTTTTGGTTGATTCTTTCCAATGTGCCAAGTAGTTCTCTTTTAGGTGTCTCATAATTTGGTTGGGTGTAATTGTGTTGCTGTCCTGGGGTCTGTGGGGTCTGTTTGTGTTTGTGAACGGAGCCCTAGAACCAGCTGGATAAGGGGACTCTCCTCTAGGTTAATCTCCTTGCAAGTTAGGGCTTTGTGATGGAAGGTTTGGGCATCAGTTTCCTTTAGGTGCCTGTGGAATATAAAGGCTCTTTTTTGGATTTTGATAATTAGTGGGTATAGTCTGAATTTTTCTCTGAATGCATTATTTGGGGTTTTGCGTTGTACTCTGAGGATATTTTTGCAGAATTCGGCATGCAGTCGAATTGGGTGTTTGTCCCATTTTGTGAATTCTTGGTTGTTGAGTGGACCCTGGACATCACAACCATAAGGGGCAATGGGTTCTATAACTGATTGGAGTCTTTTTAGCTAGATCCTGATTGGGGGATGTCATATTTTATGTTATTTTGATGGCGCAGAAGGCCCTTCTTGCCTTGTCTCTCAAATCATCCACAGTCTTGTGGCAGCAGTGTTGGAAAAAATACTAAATTGTCATACTTGAATAAAGGTGAGTCACCCAGTAACATACTACTTGAGTAAAAGTTTAAAATTATTTGGTTTTAAATATACTTAATTATAAAAAGTAAAAGTATAAATCATTTCAAATTCCTAATATTAAGCAAACCAGATGGCACCATTTTCTTTTTTTAATTTACGGATCCAACACTCAGACATCATTACAAACTAAGCCTGTGTGTTTAGTGAGGCCGCTAGATCAGTCAGTAGGGATGTTCTCTTGATGAGTGCATAAATTGGATCATTTTCCTGTCCTGCTAAGCATCAAAATGTAAGCAGTACTTTTGGGTTTAGGGAAAATACATTATTTTCTTTAGGAATGCATTGAAGTAAAAGTAAAAGTTGTCAAAAATATAAATAGCACAGTACAGATCCCCCAAAATGAATAGTTAAGTATTTTTACTTAGTGCTTTACAGACTTGTCTGGAAGTTACCCGTGGTGTTGATGTTTAGGCTGAGGTAGTTGTAATTCTTTGTGTAGTCTAGGAAATTGGTGTCTAGATAGAATTTATGTTCTTGGTCTTGGCATCTGGACCTTTTTTGGAACAACATTTTTTTTGTCTTACTGAGATTCACTGTCAGGGCCAAGTATGACAGAATCTGTGCAGATCTAGGTGCTGTTGTAGGCCCAGAAGAAGCACCAGGTCATCTTCAAAGAGTAGAGATTTGATTTCAGAGTCTAGTAGGGTGAGGCTGCGTGCTGCAGAATTTTCTAGTGCCCTTGCCAATTCATTGAAATAAATGTTGAAAAGGGTGGGTCTCAAACTGCATCCCTGTCTCACTCCCCAGGCCTGAGGAGAGAAATCAGTGTGTTTATTGCCATTTTGACGGCACATATAATGTGGACATAGTTTTTGTAATATCGTAGGTTTTCCACCCAACACCACTCTCCATCAGTTTATACAGCAGGCCCTCGTGCCATATTGAGTCAAAAGGGTTTTTTAAGTTTACAAAGCATGAGAAGACTTTGAATTTTCCTTTGTTTTGTTTGTTTGCCGATTAGGGTGTGCAGGGTATATACACTGAAAAAGGGTTTTCTAATGATCAATTAGCCTTTTAAAAGGATTAGCTAACACAACGTGCCGTTGGAACACAGGAGTAATGGTTGCTGATAATGGGCCTCTGTACGCCTATGTAGATACTTCATAAAAAAATTGCTAAAATAGTAATTTACAACATTAACAATGTCTACACTGTATTTCTGATCAATTTGATGTTATTTTAAATTGACATAAAATGTGCTTTTCTTTCAAAAACAAGGACATATCTAAGTGATCCCAAACTCTTGAATGGTACTGTACATGGTGTACATGGGGTACATTCAGGGTACATTTAGATAAGTATTCAGACCCTTTACTCAATACTTTGTTGAAGCACCTTTGGCAGCGATTACAGCCTTGAGTCTTCTTGGGTATAGTGCTACAAGCTTGGCATGCCTGTATTTGGGGAGTTTCTCCCATTCTTCTCTGCAGATCTCTCAAGCTCTATCAGGTTGGATGGGGAGCGTTGCTGCAATGCTATTTTCAGGTCTCTCCCGAGATGTTTGATTGGGTTCAAGTCCGGGCTCTGGCTGGACATTCAGAGACTTGTCCCGAAGCCTCTCCTGTGTTGTCTTGACTGTATGCTTAGGGTCTTTGTCCTGTTGGAAGGTGAACCTTCGCCCCAATCTGAGGTCCTGAGTGTTCTGGAGCAGGTTTTCATCAAGGATCTCTCTATACTTTGCTCCGTTCACCTATCCCTCAATCCTGACTAGTCTCTGGCGCTAAAAGTCCATGCCGCTTGGCATTCAGGCCAAAGAGTTCAATCTTGGTTTCATCAGACAAGAGAATCTTGTTTCTCATGGTCTGAGAGTCCGTTAGGTGCCCTTTGGCAAACTCCAAGCGGGCTGTCAGGTGCCTTTTACTGAGGAGCGGCTTCCGTCTGGCCACTCTACCTTAAAGGTCTGATTGGTGGAGTGCTGCAGAGATGGTTGTCCTTCTGGAAGGTTCTCCCATCTGCACAGAGGAACTCTGGAGCTCTGTCAGAGTGACCATCGGGTTCTTGGTCACCTCCCTGATCAAGGCCCTTCTCCCTCAATTGCTCAGTTTTCCGGGCGGCCAGCTCTAGGAAGAGTCTTGGTGTTTCCAAACTTCTTCCATTTAAGAATGATGGAGGCCACTGTGTTCTTAGGGACCTTCAATGCTGCAGACATTTTTTGATACCCTTCTCCAGGTCTGTGCCTCCACACAGTCCTGTCTCAGGGTTCTACAGACAATTCCTTCGACCTCATGGCTTGGTTTTTGCTCTGACATGCAATGTCAACTGTGGGACCTTATATAGACAGGTGTGTGCCTTTCCAAATCATGTCCAATCAATTTAATTTCTCGAAAGTGGACTCTAATCAATGGAAACAGGATGCACCTGAGCTCAATTTTGAGTCTCATAGAAAAAATTATTCCCTTCCAAAAATTTCTAAAACCTGTTTTTGCTTTGTCATCATGGGGTATTGTCTGTGGATTGATGAGGAACATGTTTTATTTAATCAATTTTAGAATAAGGCTGTAACGTAACATAATGTGGAAAAAGTCAAGGGGTCTGAATATTTTCAGAATGCACTGTATATGGTCTGTTGTAAGGTATTTTGTTAAGAAGCCAATTTGACATTTGCTCAGGGATTGTTTTCACTGAGGAAATGTTGTAGTCTTCTGTTGATGATACTGCAGATTATTTTCCCGAGGTTACTGTTGACACAGATTCTGCGGTAATTATTGTGGTCAAATTTATCTCTACTTTTGTGGATTGGGTTGATCACACTTTGGTTCTCTCTCTCTCTTTCTCCCTCTCTCTCTCTCTGTCTCTCTCTCTCTCTCTCTGTCTCTGTCTCTGTCTCTCACTCTCTCTTTCCTTTTCTCTCTCTCGCTCTGTCTCACTCCGTCCCTCTTTCTCTCTCCACGAGGGATTTAGTTGTGTTTTTCAATGGTTTGGCAGGTAGTTTGGCTGATAAATGAGCAGCATTTGAGTTGAACAAACAGAGCAGGGGAAATTGGAGTCAGCAGTGTAGCGTTAATCAGCTTCCCTACCTCTCTCTCTGTCTGTCTACCCCCCCTTTCCACTAACTTCTCTCCACTTTTGGCAGTGACAGTTTAACAGGATGTAGTTATGGTTGAACAGAGGGTGGGCTAACCATCTCCTTATGTCATGAAATGGAAGGTGAGTTGGCACTGATGCTCACTTGCTTGCCTGCCCTTCAAGGTCAGTACATGAAAATTGAATCATTTATTTTCTAAGAAAGAGAAACGTTCTAAAGCGCTTACCCTGGATCCGGAAGAGATGAGGAAGTTGTTGGCTTTGCTTGGAACGTTCTGTGCCCGTTCCTTCACTGGAGATAGAGAGGCTCGTTTAGGAGCCATTTTATCACTCAGTGTGTGTGAGACTGTCCTGCTGCTCCCACACAGCAGTGCCAACTGCGCGGAGAAAGAGGCATGCTGAATGCAGACCATTCGCTGCCACTCCGAGAGGTTTTCAGAGAGAGGAAATAAATAATTTGCATAATTCCATCACATTTCCGCAGGGTGAGTTCTCAACTTTTAGTCTCCATCAAGGTTAAAGCTACCCTGCCCCTATGTCTACGCAAAATACCTGCTTATGTAGCTTAATGACTAAGCTTTCCATTACTGTCTTGGGTTAGATGATCCTAAAACATGTATTGAAAACTTTATGCACAATTTCTATCTTACATCACTTACACTTACATGTATACAGTACCAGTCTCTAGATTCCAAGGTCTTATATAGTCTTCTTACAATAGAGTAGTAAGAGACTGTATGAAACAGCAGCATCCTACCCAGGCACAGGCATGGTGTATGTACTAATTGCCCCATAGACAGGTTGATAGTCCTGACCCCTCCCTGATGCAGCCACCTGGGTCACTGCCAACAAGGGTCAACTGAAAGCCACCCCATTATACAACAGCAGCCGGATGCAAATGACTGACAGTAAAAGGTTAGATACAAATCCCGCTTGGCACACACTGGTTGAAACAACATTGTTAAAACGTAATTTGTCAACGTATTGTGACGTGGAATCAATGCGGAAAATACATTGGATTTGAAAAAAGAAATCAACCAGTACTGTTTTCATTTAATTTCAACCAGCTTTGTAAACATTGAAAAATGTAAATTAGGGGAAAACTTCAACTTAAAGACATTGGCTTAACCAATGAGTCTAATTTCAACATAATCATCAGAACTACAGTACCAGTCAAAAGTTTGGACACACCTACTCATTCAAGGGTTTTTCTTTATTTTACTATTTTCTACATTGTAGATTAATAGTTAAGACATCAAAACTATGATATAACACATATGGAATCATGTAGTAACCAAAACAGTGTTAAATAAATCAAAATATATTTTAGATTTTGGGTTCTTCAAAGTAGCCACCCTTTGCCTTGATGACAACTTTGCACACTCTTGGCATGTTCTCAACCAGCTTCACCTGGAATGATTGTCCAACAGTCTTGAAGGAGTTCCCACATACTGTATGCCAATCACTTATTGGCTGCTTTTCCTTCACTCTGCGGTCCAATTCATCCCAAACCATCTCAATTGGGTTGAGGTCAGGTGTTTGTGGAGCCAGGTCATCTGATGCAGCACTCCATCACTTTCCTTCTTGGTCAAATAGCCCTTACACAGCCTGGAGGTGTGTTGGGTCACTGTTGAAAACAAATGATAGTCCCACTAAGCGCAAACCAGATGGGGTGGCGTATCGTTGTAGAATGCTGTGGTACCCATGCTGGTTAAGTGTGCCTTGAATTCTAAATAAATCATTGACAGTGTCACCAGAAAAGCACCATCACACCTCCTTCTCCATGCTTCACGGTGGGAACCACACATGCAGAGATCATCCTTTCACCTACTCTGCGTCTCACAAAGACACAGCGGTTGGAACCAAAAATCGCAAATTTGGACTCATCAGACCAAAGGACAGATTTCCACCAGTCTAATGTCCATTGCTCGTGTTTCATGGCCCAAGCAAGTCTCTTCTTATTATTGGTGTCCTTTAGTAGTGGTTTCTTTGCAGCAATTCAACCATGAAAGCCTGATTCACTTAGTCTCCTCTGAACAATTAATGTTGAGATATGTCTGTTACTTGAACTCTGTGAAGCATTTATTTTGGGCTGCAATTTCTGCAGCTAGTAACTCTAATGAACTTATCCTCTGCAGCAGAGGTAACTCTGTGTCTTCCTTTCCTGTGGCGGTCCTCATGAGAGCCAGTTTCATCATAGCACTTCATGTTTTTGCGACTGCACTTGAAGAAACTTTCCGTTTTTGAAATTTTCCGCTTTGACTGACCTTCATGTCTTAAAGTAACGATGGACTGTCGTTTCTCTTTGCTTATTTGAGCTATTCTTGCCATAATATGGACTTGGTCTTTTACCAAATAGGGCTATCTTTGATATACCACCCCTACCTTGTCACAACACAACTGATTGGCTCAAACGCATTAAGAAGGAAATAAATGCCACAAATGTACTTTTAACTAGGCACACCTGTTAATTGAAATGCATTACAGGTGAATGCAAATATATTTTTGTTTATTTAACACTTTTTTGGTTACTACGTGATATGTGTTATTTCATAGTTTTGATGTCTTCATTATTATTCTACAATGTAGAAAACTGTTCAAATAAAGAAAAACCCTGGAATAAGTTGGTGTGTCCAAACTTTTGACTGGTACTGTATGTATATGTTGAAATTGTTTTGCAAACTCCATGTATAAACATAAAAAATAATTGTAATCTTACACTGAACAAAAATATAAATGCAACATGCAATAATTTCAAAGACTTTACTGAGTTACAGTTCATATAAGGAAATCAGTTATTTATAAATTAGGCCTAATCTATGGATTACACATGACTGGAAATACAATTATGCATCTGTTGGCCACAGATACCTTAAAATAAAAGGTATGGGCGTGGATCAGAAAACCAGTCAGTATCTGGTCTGACCACCATTTGCCTCATGCAGCGCGACACATCTCCTTCGCATAGAGTTGATCAGGCTGTTGATTGTGGCCTGTGGAATGTTGTCCCACTTCTCTTCAATGGCTGTGCAAAGTTGCTGGATATTGCCAGAAACTTGAACACGCTGTGGTACATGTCGATCCAGAGCATCCCAAACGTGCTCAATGGGTGGCATGTCTGGTGAGTATGCAGGCCATGGAAGAACTGGGACATTTTCAGCTTCCAGAATTTGTGCACTGATCCTTGCAACATGGGGTCATACATTATCATGCTGAAACATGAGGTGATGGCAGCTGATGAATTACACGACAATGGGCCTCAGGATCTCCTCACAGTATCTCAACCAACCATCCATCATATACAAGACAATATCCAAAGGTAAAAGTGCATTATTAATATCATGAATTTGGCATCCTATTTATAGGGCTAATGCAATGTTCCCTCTAAGTTGTGCACACTTGCGTGGGCACGCAGCTTCCCTCAACTGCCACACAGAAGAAATATCAGCCCGCGCAGAGAAGCACTAGATTGAACTTTACTCAACTTTTTAGAGTTTTCATCTTTAGTTAACACTATCAACGCTTTGCTCTACTGTGGGAATTGTGATCGAATCAACGCAATATTTTCCACTTTTAAATAACATACCGGAATTAAACGAACTATGCAAGACAGAGTATGCAAAACTAACTTTGTAAGAGATTTTCTTGTAGTCAGAGCGCATTGGAGTAGGATTTTATTGCATTGACAGGCATGACTCGGGCCTGTACTCTACACAGACCGGTGCTCCACAACCAATGAGAGTTGCAGTAGGCCTATATGCAAATAGCCATTGCCATATATGGATCTGTGCCATTCACTTTGAACTGGACTGTGTTTAGGCTACAGTACTAGTGGTCTCGAGTAAATATCCTTGTTTTGAGATCAAAGCGAGAGCTGCATGTACAGTGCATTTGAAAGTATTCAGACCCCTTGAATTTTTCCACATTTTGTTACTTTACAGTCTTGTTCTAAAATGTATTCAATAGTTTTTTATTCCCTCAGTAAAAGGCAGGTGGATTCCAGTGAAGTCTCAATTTCGGGTCTCATAGCAAAGGCTGTGAATTCTTATGTAAATGTGATATTTCAGTTTTTTTTATATAAATGTGCAAAACTTTATAAAACCTGTTTTCACTTTGTCATTATGGGGTATTGTGTGTAGATTGATGAGATTTTTTGGGAGGGAATAAGTCTGTAACGTAAAAAAAAAAAAGTAAAAAAAGGGAAGGGGTCTGAATTCTTTCCGAATGCACTGTAGCCACATGTGCACATTAGTTGACATAGTTAGTGAGTTACTGTACTAGCCCAGTTATAGCTAATTAGTTGGCATAGTTAGTGAGTTACTGTACTAGCCCAGTTATAGCTAATTAGTTGACATAGTTAGTGAGTTACTGTACTAGCCCAGTTATAGCTAATTAGTTGACATAGTTAGTGAGTTACTGTACTAGCCCAGTTCTAGCTAATTAGTTGACATAGTTAGTGAGTTACTGTACTAGCCCAGTTATAGCTAATTAGTTGACATAGTTAGTGAGTTACTGTACTAGCCCAGTTCTAGCTAATTAGTTGACACATTTTTTGAGTTACTGTACTAGCCCAGTTATAGCTAATTAGTTGACATAGTTAGTGAGTTACTGTACTAGCCCAGTTATAGCTAATTAGTTGACATAGTTAGTGAGTTACTGTACTAGCCCAGTTATAGCTAATTAGTTGACATAGTGAGTTACTGTACTAGCCCAGTTATAGCTAATTAGTTGACATAGTTAGTGAGTTACTGTACTAGCCCAGTTATAGCTAATTTGTTGACATAGTTAGTGAGTTACTGTACTAGCCCAGTTATAGCTAATTAGTTGACATAGTTAGTGAGTTACTGTACTAGCCCAGTTATAGCTAATTAGTTGGCATAGTTAGTGAGTTACTGTACTAGCCCAGTTATAGCTAATTAGTTGACATAGTGAGTTACTGTACTAGCCCAGTTATAGCTAATTAGTTGACATAGTTAGTGAGTTACTGTACTAGCCCAGTTATAGCTAATTAGTTGACATAGTTAGTGAGTTACTGTACTAGCCCAGTTCTAGCTAATTAGTTGACATAGTTAGTGAGTTACTGTACTAGCCCAGTTATAGCTAATTAGTTGACATAGTTAGTGAGTTACTGTACTAGCCCAGTTCTAGCTAATTAGTTGACACATTTTTTGAGTTACTGTACTAGCCCAGTTATAGCTAATTAGTTGACATAGTTAGTGAGTTACTGTACTAGCCCAGTTATAGCTAATTAGTTGACATAGTTAGTGAGTTACTGTACTAGCCCAGTTATAGCTAATTAGTTGACATAGTGAGTTACTGTACTAGCCCAGTTATAGCTAATTAGTTGACATAGTTAGTGAGTTACTGTACTAGCCCAGTTATAGCTAATTTGTTGACATAGTTAGTGAGTTACTGTACTAGCCCAGTTATAGCTAATTAGTTGACATAGTTAGTGAGTTACTGTACTAGCCCAGTTATAGCTAATTAGTTGGCATAGTTAGTGAGTTACTGTACTAGCCCAGTTATAGCTAATTAGTTGACATAGTGAGTTACTGTACTAGCCCAGTTATAGCTAATTAGTTGACATAGTGAGTTACTGTACTAGCCCAGTTATAGCTAATTAGTTGACATAGTTAGTGAGTTACTGTACTAGCCCAGTTATAGCTAATTAGTTGACAATTTTTTGAGTTACTGTACTAGCCCAGTTATAGCTAATTAGTTGACATAGTTAGTGAGTTACTGTACTAGCCCAGTTATAGCTAATTAGTTGACATAGTTAGTGAGTTACTGTACTAGCCCAGTTATAGCTAATTAGTTGACATAGTGAGTTACTGTACTAGCCCAGTTATAGCTAATTAGTTGACATAGTTAGTGAGTTACTGTACTAGCCCAGTTATAGCTAATTAGTTGGCATAGTTAGTGAGTTACTGTACTAGCCCAGTTATAGCTAATTTGTTCACATAGTTAGTGAGTTACTGTACTAGCCCAGTTATAGCTAATTAGTTGACATAGTTAGTGAGTTACTGTACTAGCCCAGTTATAGCTAATTTGTTGACATAGTTAGTGAGTTACTGTACTAGCCCAGTTATAGCTAATTTGTTGACATAGTTAGTGAGTTACTGTACTAGCCCAGTTATAGCTAATTAGTTGACATAGTTAGTGAGTTACTGTACTAGCCCAGTTATAGCTAATTTGTTCACATAGTTAGTGAGTTACTGTACTAGCCCAGTTATAGCTCATTTCTAGTCAACAATGGGGGAGAGGTTGCTTCCAACAAGAGCACAAAATGTGTGCATTTCTTGCCATCTTTGAAAAGCAAGTCAGGTAAAGAGCTTTTTTTTATGTCTTAAAGGGGCAGTGTTGTATTTTGAGATGACTTGAATAAGCTAAGTAGCCAATGGGCACAGTGTATCATAATTTGTCTAATTCCTCTGTATAATTGTATGGGAATAATAAGGCATTGTATTGTATTTTGTAAAGTGGTTTCTTGCATTAAACACAACATTTTCAGTCATCTGAAAGACAAGTGGATAAACAGGTTGTTTATCCACTTGTTTATCCATTCCCCCATTGTTGTCAAGCCCTGCATGTTTTTGACTAAAGGCGCATGGAATGTAGGCCTACATTGAACACCACACACTGGCTGCTACTGTAGGCTGAATGATAAAACCATGTTAAAATGTTATGGGTTGCATATTCTCCATTGTTTTTGATGGTAGGTCACTCTGGTAGGCCTACGTTATGATCAAATAACCACAGTAGCCTACTTGGCCACTGTTAAAACTACAACTTAAAGTAGGTACAACCTCAGTGTTCACATTAAACGTGTACTGGAAGTTGCACAGAATTTGTGCTCTCAGAAGACCAGAAATTTGCTCAGTTCTGAAATTATTTTAGGGAACATTGGGCTAATGGTTACTCGTTCTAGACTTCCAAAGGTCCAATCAACAATGGATGAATGATAGCATATCTACAGTAATTATACATTTAAATGATGGTGTCCTTTGATGGGCAAATCAGATGCCAATGCAGCCTATATAAACCCAACTTCACTCCATAAACCCAACCTTTTGTGTAAGAAAAGTTAGAGGAGTTACTTTAAACTATTTGTTCAATGTTATTTAGGTAGTCTATGCAAATGAGTATGGAATATGATCAATGTCTAAATATATTGACATTATAGCTCAGCTGAAACGAATGCAGCTTGTTTCCAAAGCTAAGGGTACATAGAGGTAGACATCTGGATGGTACACTCATTTTCACTGAAGTGCATTACCCCTCATACACTAGTCAGAAATCATTGGACTGTGGCTTCACATTTTACTTCAAAAGACATCTTTATTTAGGTTGATAGCATGATGTTAAAGCAATGACGTTGATTCCAACATACCATTTTACTATCAACATTGAAACAAGGTCAAATCAAATTTCAAATCAAATCTAAAATTCTACGTAATTTCAACCACCCAATATGTTTGGATATTATTGAATATGGGATGAAAAATATTTTTAACATTTCTATGTGGAATTTGTAATGCAAATTGAACATATGTATAGTTCTGTTGATTATGTTGAAATGAGATTTCTTTAACAACCTGTTAGTCAGGTTATGTCATTGTATTTAAGTTGAAGTTTTACCCTGATTTCAATGTTTACAACGCTGGTTGAAATGAGATGAAAACAATACTGCTAGATGACTTTTTACAAATCCAATGCATTTTCCAAGTTGATTCCACATCACAATACATTGTCAAATTGTGTTGAAACAATGTGGATTTAATCAGTGTGTGCCCAGTGGGAACCCCCTCCTCTTCCAGGGGAAACTTGTCTCTGGGCCGTTCCTCAAGGTGAGCTCCCCTGTGCCATCATAATTGAAAATTAAGAATTTGTTGCGGTATAATTAAATGGTGCCCTTTGAACCCTGCGGAGACTTAAGCAGCATATTAATAGCTGGGAGGGTCTGGGACGGTAAGACAGGACCCGGGAGCTTACACACCTCATCGTGAGAATTTAACACACAGTGACAGCTCCTTCATTATCGCCCTGCCCAAGTCATTAAAGCATTGCTTCCTTATCACCAGTATATTTCCACTGTGCATAAGTTGGAGGAATATCTGATTTGTTTTTAATTAATTGTCTGAGAGTGCTATAAAGAGAGGAAGCCAAGCCCATCGTCGGATCGTTTTAATGTTAATTTGTGAACTTTGAGCTCTGTGTAAAAAATAATTAAGCAAGTTATTGCTCTGTGCCTAACGTGGGAGAGAGGGAGGGAGGGAGGGATTCCAATTAAATCAGACTATCCTGGGAACATGTAGACAAACAATTACTCGGAATGTTTCTGAGTCTGTCCATTTAGTAGCCATGGATACAAATCCTCTCTACAGTAGTGTTTGATTGAAGAAGATTGGACTAGTCTTTAATAACGGCTGTTAGGGTTACATTGGAAGGGATTGTTTTAATCTGAATCCTTATTATGAATATGATGAAATGCATATGGGTGTTGTAATTCTTTATTCACATGGACTCAGTTGTATTAATTGTTTCATTTTGTCTACTATCATTGATTCATTTCGACAGATACAGTTGGACCTAGGTCATGCCTAGAGGTTTTCTTTCTAACCAACACCAACATGTATTTTTTTCAAGTTGGCAATAGAGCACCAGTACAGCTATACCTATACGGCTATAAAGCCATGTAGGTTGAATTCAACCATGTAGGTTGAATAATGATCTCATTGTAAGAATATCAGATCACCACAAAGTTGAGACAAAAGCTAACATAGGCCCCAAACCATTAGTTCAACCTGTACCTCTTACTCCAGCCTGGTCTCAGAGCCATATGAAACATACTATAAACATTTCTGAGCTCCTCCAAGACGTATGATATGTACTAATGTTCCAGTTACTTTAGAAAGAAACAGATGTAGTGTGGTTGGTCGGGTAGGATGGGTGGGTGTAATCAGTGACCGTCTAGCATTTCAAAGATTACATGTTCGAGTCGTGTTGAGGACAACTGTAGCATTTTAGCTAAGCCTTATTCTAAAGTATCCCTATTCTCCTAACCTTTTATGTATATTATCCTAACCTTTGTCATTAGTTACCACCACCTAACCACCAATGTAAATTCTCCCCGTCATTCTCCTTTGTTGTTACTATGCAACAAGCAATCTGGTTTCGGATAAAGACGTATAATACTATTCATCCTCCAAGATGTATGATTAGTTAAGTCATCCAATTCGTATGCTATTGTACAACCGAGTAAGACGTATAATACTATACTCTAATTAATATTGTATGTCTGCTATTCCATTCATAATGTAACTTAACGTGACATATCATACTAAATGGAGTGTCACAGATTCACTCTGACACCATGTCCATTATCTACAGCCACTATGACAGAGGGGTGGCTCCATGACCTGAAAACCGCAAGAACTAAGCTAGAAGGTGAAATCAATCTCCTAAAAAATAAAACAGAATCACTAGAAAATCAAAAATTCAATGTGCGGGTCACAGACCTTGAAACTGTTGTGGAAGCGGGCAACCCAACTTCCTTAATGAGCAATCTTTGCATTGTGCTGTTTGGGCAGGGAAGCTGGGTCCCATGCCGCTGATAAACATTGCCCACTGCACTGGTCCTCTCTGGAACGGATCTCGGTGTATGATTGTACGAAGTGAAATGGCACATTTTTCGCCTTGCAGAGGAAATGGGGGCTCTGGCCTATGCTGAGAAAAGGATCAGCATCTACCCAGATCTGAGTGCCAAACTGCTAAAACAGTGAGCGACCTACATCGAGGTGAGATCCCAGCTATGCAAGCTAAACCTGAGATACGGCTTCATCCACCCGGCGAAACTCACCTTGACCTTCCAGAATATAACACGTTTTTTAAAGCCAAGGACACTCAAGACTTCTTCAAGAAGCACATCAAGCCCAACACACAAGGGAGCGATCTAGGCTAACCCCAATTTGACTGGCTCAATATTCAGGTATGCTATACACGCACAATCACACATGCATGGCTGTGATGCTGCCCTCAGAATAAGTCAATGATGAGAACACCTCCTCAATTGGGTAAAATGAATTATTATTATTATTATTGCTGAACATTGTACCTCATTATTATTATTATTATTATTATTATATTTCCTATGGTCCAGGTAATTTAGACAAAGATGACTCCACGCCAATTAGTGAACAATGGACAATATATTGAAGTGTCATACAGTCATACAGCACATTGCATCCCTATGGGTTAAACTGTTTAGGATAGAGGGCCAGTCCCACATGGGCTACCACACAATTCCTTTTTTTATTATGGCTGTCCCCCTCCGTTTACGCTACTGAATGTATCTCCTAGGGAGGACTTGGCCTGCAGGCCATGATTAATTATTGTGAAGATCTAGATTCTAAACTGCATTTCACATACCCTCTTCTTTTTTATTGTGTTTGTACATAGCATAGAGCACATACATCTTTAATAAAAATGTTGTGTATATTGTGTTTAGGGTCATTTAGACCATATTGCTAATGTTCATGGACAGGAGCTATTGCTTCTCCAGCCATGCTGTTTGAATGTTTAGACTTGCATTTCTGTTGTTATATATTTTTTTCTTCTTTACCCACCCTAATTCATCAAGTCTGCAAACTTACATTTAAAGGTATGAAGGGATTTACCCTTCATAGACCAAGACCCCCCAAAATACCTTAAGACCCCCCAAAATATAAGCCTATTCCTAATTTAACCCACCAAGATAATGTGCTGTAGGATGTTGGTACCCAGCCAGGCACTAATGCATCTCTCTCCCCACTGAATGAATGACAAATGGATGAATTGGTGATAATTGTGCATCTTACTTCACAAATGAATTGAAATGATGCCTAACTGAATGATAAGGAGGGTGAAGAGGTTGATTTCATTTAGAAAGACAATAGTGTTAAGATGAGGTTGTGCTATGCCTATTTATCAGCAGCAAATCATTTAACTGCGCATCTTGCGGGCTGATACACTTCTCTTTTACTTTTTACATTGCAAAAAGAAGCTGTTATGGGACTGTTTTATTTACTATAATTATTACTAATCAAATGTATTGTAAGAGAAACGAAAACATGCTATGTGTTGCAGTAGGCCTTTAGAATAATGCTAAACATATCCTTGACCATATCCAAGTTGATGAGCGGGAAACAAACAATGCCAGTCAGCCTGCACAGCCGGCCCATCGAAACTACACCTAGACTATACTGAAACTAATTTCACACATAATAAGACTTAGCCTAAAGACAAGATTAAACTGACAATAATCTTATGAGTGACTTATAGGCCTATCAATTGTCAGAGATGGAGACAATTGATAGAGATGGGTGCATCTTGTAATTGACAGATGCATGGAAAGGAGTATCACCTTATCAAATCCTCCTTCAGAGTCACACGCAGGTAAAACATTATGATTTCTATATAGTATCCGAAAGAGCATATTCTGAAGTTTCTATGTGTCATGGTTCCACCTGTCAGCAGAGGGCGGCAGAGACCGTTCTAGAGACGTTAGCGACACTCAGGTGTGTCCTATTTACTCATTATGATTTCCCTGTTAAGTTTTCTGTTGTCCTTTGCTGAAGCTTGAATGATGTGCCATGTGCGTTTGTCTCCTGAGTGAGTTTGAGACTTAATGTTTGTTTTCCCAGTGTTACTGTGATCCTTCCGTTACCGTTTCTCAGTAAAGTATTATGTTTATCCCTAACCACTGATTCCACGTCTGGTCTCTTCTCTGCACCTGGGTCCAACCTCACCATGTCACAGCACCTGGGTCCAACCTCACCATGTCACAGCACCTGGGTCCAACCTCACCATGTCACACTATGACACGTACCTTTGTCAAATATCTCAAAATGTAAGAAGTTCAACTCTATTTTCAAATTTCACTTTTTCCAAGAATATCTGTGCTGTCCATGCATTCAGCACATGACCACTGGCATGGCAGCATTACTCTGGCTACTGAGCAAAAACAAAATTAAAATATGCTATTCTGTCGTCAATGAATGGGCAATACTGTAGAAACCAGATAGAAACTGATAATGGTGCATGTGACTTCAATGAACTGAATGATGAGGATGATAAGGAGGAATTGTGGGCATTCTGTTTTATTATGAAAGGCTGGAAATTATATATAATTTCCCCTTGTAGAGTCAAATCAGACACTGAGAACTACATACAATTGTAAGGAATGACGCTGGAGAAGAGAAGAAGGTACGGGGAAAATTTAATCGGAACAGGACAGGAACAGCATCAGAACCAGGTAAAACACAGCCATAAGACAATCAATGCAGCAGCGGGGTACAGAGATGGGGAACTGACAAATATAGGGGAGGTAATAAAGAGGTGATTGAGTCCAGGTGAGTCCAATAATTCGCTGATGCGAGAGATGAGGGAAGGCAGGTGTGCGTAATGATGGTGGCAGGAGTGCGTAATGCAGGGTGGCCTGGCGCCTGCTACCGCTCGTTCTTTAATAATTAAGAAAATAGAAATTTGACAACCACGCTTAATAATGCTGAATTCAAATGACAGAATCTCCTAAAAGAGCCACAAGATGGTGTTTCAACATTTCATTATTACAAAATCCGGCATTCATGATCAATCTGAAATGCAACTAAATTAATTTATAATGATCAATAAAAATTCAGTCGATGACCCCCAGATTCTATGGGATGCCACCAAAGGTTTTATTAAAAATAGTGTTTTATTAAATTCAGGCTGTAACTGGGTTGAATAAGTCACAATTAAAGAAGATATTAGATTTGGAAATTCTGTTAACTGTGTTAGAGCGTTCGCAACAAACACTCTTTTCAGACCAGATTACTCTCTCCAATGTCAAGACATAACTTAATTTAGTGATAAGACAGAGAGCAGAATTTGCCATCCATCAAGTTAGACTCAACCATTACTTCCATGGTAATTGGCCCAGTCGTTTACTAGTCAACAAGTTGTGCAGTAGTGATCAATTAGCTGATATAGCAACTATTAAATCTGGAACAGGGGAATTACTATCAGAACCTAAATTAATCAATCAAATATTCCTCCGCTTCTATAAAGAACTCTACACCTCTGATTGTCAATCCACACCAAGCCAAACTAAGTCCTTTATAAAAGAAGTAGCCCTTTCCTGCAGTCAAATGACCAAAACACCTTCTAGTGGCTTCATGTGTAGGATTGTTAATATTTTGCATCATTTCATAATTCCCAAAAAATAACAATAATTATGCCGTAAATATGGTGTTTCTATGTCAAATGGTTTTGTTATATTTAAGTCTTCTGTGATGTATATAAAGTGTAATATTGGGATGCACGCTCTTTTTAAAGCCATGTATGTGAGGTGTATACTTTTGTTTCAAAGTAGATTTGTTAAAACTACCAAGAAATATTCTGTGACCCTGATTTAGCCCACTGCAGTAAAAGATTTTAAGAACTCTTCTCTCAACAGAGGAAGCCACCTCGCTGGGAGCCCAAATCTCTCTCAATGAAAAGGCAAATCTCCTAGATGGGATGGTATCCCACCTGAGGTCTATTTACAATTTTGGAATCAATTAGGTCCACTATTGCTCTAAATGATTAATACAGACGTTCACAAAGGTTAATTTGGCACGAATTTCGCCTTTATAAAAAAAGGTAAAGGATGCCACCCAGTGTTCTCTATTGTTCTCTATTGCCCCCTATCTATTGCCCCCTATCTATTGCCCCCTATCTATTGCCCCCTATACCCCTAAGATATTCAACTGTTTTCTAAAATGTTGTCGTCCTGTCTCGAGACTTACTTACCCAAATTGGTCCACACGGACCAAAGCGGGTTTGTTAAAAAGTGTTTATCCTTGGATAACCTCCATCGACTATTACAGTATATAATTGGTTTGTTTGTGTGGGGCTTTAGCTGAGATTGTTCTTTACAGAGTTAATTATATTTGTCCAGGCTTCAATTGTTCCTTGACTAGCACCATTCATTCTCGCTATTGATAATTATTATGTTATAACTTCTAATACTAACTGTATCCACTGGTTTTAAATGGGAGAGAGTGGGGTGGTTGCAATCTTAGAGCCAAACATGTTTTGCAGCAGTGCTGCCTGCCAGCAGTAATCTTTTCTTATTGATTGAGAGATTCAAGGGGCTATCGTCGTGAAGTAATGTAATACTGTAGATGCAAAGCATTGAAATTAAAATTCATGCACTTCGAAATGAATTTTGTAACTTTGCCCCAGAAGCATTTAACTACAGGCCACTCCCACATCACATAAAGGAATGTGCCTACCTGATTTAGGGGACACGGTGAACAGTTGGGGGTTGGGAACAATTTTGTCATAAAAACTCCTTAGTCCTTGCCGATGACAAGCATACCCATAACATGATGCAGCTATCACCATGCTTGAAAATATGAAGAGTGGTACTCAGTGATGTGTTGGATTTACCACAAACATAACACTTTGTTTTCAGGACAAAAAAATGAATTTCTTTGCCACATTATTTGCAGTATTATTTTAGAATCTTGTTTCAAACAGGATGCATGTATTGGAATATTTTTATTTTGTACAGGTTTCCTTATTTTCACTCTATCATTTATGTTAGTATTGTGGAGTAACTACAATGTTGTTTATCCATCCTCAGTTATCCCTGTAACTGTTTTAAAATCACCGTTGGCCTCATTGTGAAATCCCTGAACGGTTTCCTTCTTCTCCAGCAACTAAGTTAGGAATGGCGCCTGTATGTTTGTAGTGACTCGGTGTATTGATACACCATCAAAAGTGTAATTAATAACTGCACCATGCTTAAAGGGATATTCAATGTCTGCTTTTTTTTACCCATCTACCTTTAGATGCCCTTCTTTGCGAACCATTGGAAAACCTCCCTGGGCTTTGTGGTTGTCACGTCCTGACCAGTAAAAGGGGTTATTTGTTATTGTAGTTTGGTCAGGGCGTGGCAGGGGGTGTTTGTTTGTTTGTTTGTTTTGTGTGGTTTGGGTTTTTTGGTTTATGTTCTACATTTTCTATTTTTATGTGTTTATCTAGTTTTTCTATTTCTATTTTGGGGTTTTGGTAGGACCTCCAATTAGAGGCAGCTGGTTGTCATTGCCTCTAATTGGAGGCCGTATTTAGTTGGGGTTTGTTTCACTTGTGTTTTGTGGGTGGTTGTTTCCAGTATAGTCTGTGCACCTTATTGGACTGTTTTCGTCGTTTGTTTTGTTTAAGTGTTTTTCCTTCAATAAATAAGAAGATGATAAATATACCCGCTGTATTTTGGTCCACTCCTTACGAAGAACGTGACAGTGGTTGAATCTGTGCTTGAAATTCAATGCTCGACTGAGGGACCTTACAGATAATTGTTTGTGTTGGGTACAGAGATGAGGTAGTCATTTAAAAATAATGTTAAACACTATTGTTGCACACAGAGTGAGTCCATGCATTGTATTATGTGTACAAAAGGGTTGAATAATGATGACTCAAGAAATTTCTGCTTTTCATTAAAAAAATGTCTAAACATTTCTAAAAACATAATGCCAAAATCTCAATTTAGTCAATTTTAAATTCAGGCTGTAACACAACAAAATGTGGAAAAAGTAAATGGGTTTTCTGAATTTCTGAAGGTATATATTTTTTGTTTATTACTTTCTTTGCTTTCAAGCCCACAGGGAAGGGATGGTACGGGGGTTCTGGTCAATGTGTGTGGTGGGGGGCTAGGCAGGGTGGGAGGCATGGTTTCCGGGTGGGGAAGGAGGATGTGGGCAGGTAGATGGGGACTAATGAGGGGAATGGGTTTGGGTTATCTTTTTATGCGTTTAAAAAAATATTTTTATGTACCTGAAAACCCAAAAGTTGGTCACAAAAAAAGGAATGGGAGAAGCACAGCAGTCTTGAAAAGGTGCACTCTACAATTCAACCTAATGCCAGCTACAGTGGCTTTGCGAAAGTATTCACCCCCCTTGGAATTTTTCCTATTTTGTTGCTTTACAACCTGGAATTAAAATGTATTTCTTGGGGGGTTTGTATCATTTGATTTACACAACATGCCTACCACTTTGAAGATGCAAAATATTTTTTTATTGTGAAACAAACAAGAAATAAGACAAAAAAACAGAAACTTGAGCGTACATAACTACTCACCCCACCAAAGTCAATACTTTGTAGAGCCACCTTTTACAGCAATTACAGCTCCTTCAAGTCTCTTGGGGTATGTCTCTATAAGCTTGGCACATCTAGCCACTGGGATTTTTGCCCATTCTTCAAGGCAAAACTGCTCTAGCTCCTTCAAGTTGGATGGGTTCCGCTGGTGTACAGCAATCTTTAAGTCATACCACAGATTCTCAATTGGATTGAGGTCTGGGCTTTGACTTTGCCATTCCACAACATTTAAATGTTTCCCCGTAAACCACTCGAGTGTTGCTTTAGCAGTATGCTTAGGGTCATTGTCCTGCTGGAAGGTGAACCTCCGTCCCCGTCTCAAATCTCTGGAAGACTGAAACAGGTTTCCCTCACGAATTTCCCTGTACTTAGCGCCATCCATCATTCCTTCAATTCTGATCAGTTTCCCAGTCCCTGCCGAGGAAAAACATCGGGGTGATGAGAGGTGTTGGGTTTGCGCCAGATATAGTATTTTCCTTGATGGCCAAAAAGCTACATTTTAGTCTCATCTGACCAGAGTACCTTCTTCCATATGTTTGGGGAGTCTCCCGCTTGCCTTTTGGTGAACACCATACGTCTTTGCTTATTTTTTTCTTGAAGCAATGGCTTTTTTTCTGGACACTCTTCCCGAAAAGCCCAGCTTTGTGGAGTGTACAGCTTAAAGTGGTCCTAAGGACAGATACTCCAATCTCCGCTGTGGATCATTGCAGCTCCTTCAGGGTAATCTTTGGTCTCTTGTTGCCTCTCTGATTAATGCCCTCCTTGCCTGATCCATGAGTTTTGGTGGGCGGCCCTCTCATGGCAGGTTTGTTGTGGTGCCATATTCGTTACATTTTTTAACAATGTATTTAATGGTGCTCCGTGGGATGTTTAAAGTTTCTGAGATTTTTTATAACCCAACACTGATATGTACTTCTCCACAACTTTGTCCCTGACCTGTTTGGAGAGCTCCTTGGTCTTCATGGTGCTGCTTGCTTGGTGATGCCCCTTGCTTAGTGGTGTTGGAGACTCTGGGGCCTTTCAGAACAGGTGTATATATACTGAGATCATGTGACAGATCATGTGACACTTAGATTGCACACAGGTGGACTTCATTTAACTAATTACAGTTGAAGTCGGAAGTTTACATACACTTTGGTTGGAGTCATTAAAACGTGTTTTTCAACCACTCCACACATTTCTTATTAACAAACTATCGTTTTGGCAAGTCGGTTAGGACACCTACTTTGTGCATGACACAAGTCATTTTTCCAACAATTGTTTACAGGCAAATTATTTCACTTATCATTCACTGTATCACAATTCCAGTGGGTCAGAAGTTTGCATACACTAAGTTGACTGTGCCTTGAAACAGCTTGGAAAATTCCAGAGTATCATGTCATGGCTTTAGAAGCTTCTGATAGGTTATTTGACATAATTTGAGTCAATTGGAGGTGTACCTGTGGATGCATTTCAATGCCTACCTTCAAACTCAGTGCCTCTTTGCTTGACATCATGGGAAAATCTAAATAAATCAGCCAAGACCTCAGAATTTTTTTTGTAGAACTCCACAAGTCTGGTTCATTCTTGGGAGCAATTTCCAAATGCCTGAAGGTACCACATTCATCTGTACAAACAATAGTACGCAAGTATAAACACCATGGGAACACGCAGCCGTCATACTGCTCAGGAAGGAGATGCGTTCTGTCTCCTAGAGATTAAAGTACTTTGGTGCGAAAAGTGCAAATCAATCCCAGAACAACAGCAAAGGACCTTGTGAAGATGCTGGAGGAAACAGGTACAAAGTATCTATATCCACAGTAAAATGAGTCTTATATCGACATAACCTGAAAGGCCGCTCAGCAAGGAAGAAGCCACTGCTCCAAAACTGCCATAAAAAAGCCAGAAATGGTCAGATGGTCTGATGAAACAAAAATAGAACTGTTTGGCCATAATGACCATTGTTATGTTTGGAGGAAAAAGGGGGAGGCTTGCAAGCCGAAGAACACCATCCAACCGTGAAGCACGGGGGTAGCAGCATCATTTTGTGGGTGGGCTTTGCTACAGGAGTGGCTAGTGCACTTCACAAAATAGATGGCATCATGAGGATGGAAAATTATGTGGATACATTGAAGCAACATCTCAAGACATCAGTCAGGAAGTTAAAGCTTGGTCGCAAATGTGTCTTCCAAATGGACAATGACACCAAACATACTCCCAAAGTTGTGACAAAATGGCTTAAGGACAATAATGTCAAGGTATTGGAGTGGCCATCACAAAGCCCTGATCTCAATCCTATAGAACATTTGTGGGCAGAACTGAAAAAGTGTGTGCGAGCAAGGGGGCCTACAAACCTGACTCAGTTACACCAGCACTGTCAGGAGGAATGGGTCAAATTTCGTCCAATTTATTGTGGGAAGCTTGTGGAAGTCTATCCGAAACATTTGACCCAAGTTAAACATTTTAAAGGCAATGCTACCAAATACTAATTGAGTGTATGTAAACTTCTGACCCACTGGGAATGTGATAAAATAAATAAAAGCTGAAATAAATCTTTCTCTCTACTATTATTCTAACATTTCACATTCTTACAATAAAGTGGTGATCCTAACTGACCTAGGACAGGGAATTGTTACTAGGATTAAATGTCAGGAATTGTGAAAAACTGAGTTTAAATGCATTTGACTAAGGTGTATGTAAACTTCCGACTTCATCTGAATGTGACTTCTGAAGGTAATTGGTTGCTTCTGATCTTATTTAGGGGCTTCATGGCAAAGGGCGTGAATACATATCCACGGACCACTTTTACGATGTAATTGTCTTGAATGTTTTTGAAACATGTTATTTTTTCATTTCACTTCACCAATTTGGACTATTTTGTGCATGTCCATTACATGAAATCCAAATTAAAATCAATTTGATTACAGTTTGTAATGCAACAAAATAGGAAAAATGCCAAGGGTGATGAATACTTTTGCAAGGCACTGTATCTGGCACTGTGTGTGAATACATTACTGTAGCTTGCTCACCCATGCCGTGGAAATGGAGCTGTGGAATGTTTGCAACAGAAAACCGATGTAATGAAAACCGTATATAACACTTGTTTTTGCGTCATATCTTTTAGTTTGGTTTTTCACGTCTCCCTTTATCCGTCTGATTTATAAGAAATATATCCGTGACATACTACAACTAGTCGTATGTCTCGCCTCTGTCCACTGGCGTAGATTCCTGCGCATGAGGGATAAATCACTTCCCAGCGAGCTTATTACTTGAAATGAAGGAATTCATCATTGTGACAGTCGGCCATTGCGACATGTTCATTGTGATTTATCTGGGAGAAATTGATTGATTCATTAATACTGAGTGAACAGTGCTTTCTGTGGGGGTGCTGGTGCAGACGCTGTTGCTGCACGTTTCCAAGGCATGGGCTCCTGTAGGCAGGCTAACCTTGGCCCTGTCTTCCTGCCATATAGGGGCTCTCTGCTGCAGCTCATTAGCTAGCCAATGTAGTCGCTGGGAGCTGATGCCCTGTGGCAGGGAACACACTGATCCCAAGGAGTACATATGTATCCCTGCCCAGTTATGGCATTGTGGTAGGAAGACTGAGCCCCATGCACCGATACCTGACACCATCACGAGTGTCTGGAGAAGTCACAGAGGAGCCAAGCACATCAGTGAAGCAGTGTGATTCAGCTGGTGTTAAACATGCCACACAGTAGCTACCGAAGCACAGACACACCTAACTGTAATGTGAATTCTTCTTCTCAGATAGAGTTCAGTGTGTCAAATCGGAGGGCCTGTTGTCCGGACCTCTGGCAGTCTCTATGAGGGTGCCACAGGGCTCAATTCTCGGGACGACTCGTTTCTCTGTATATATCAATGATGTCGCTCTTGCTGCTGGTGATTATCTGATCCACCTCTACGCAGAAGACACCATTCTGTATACTTCTGGCCCTTCTTTGGACACTGTGCTAACAAACCTCCAAACAAGCATCATCGCCATGCAACACTACTTCCGTTGCCTCCAACTGCTTTTAAATGCTAGTAAAACTAAGTGCATGCTCTTCAACCGATTGCTGCCCGCACCTGCCCGCCCGACTAGCATCACTACTCTGGACGGTTCTTACCTAGAATATGTGGACAACTACAAATACCTAGGTGTCTGGTTAGACTGTAAACTCTCCTTCCAGACTCAAATTAATCATCTCCAATCCAAAATTAAATCTAGAAACGGCTTACTATTTCGAAACAAAGCCTCCTTCACTCATGCCGCCAAACATACCCTCGTAAAACTGCCTATCCTACCGATCCTTGACTTCGGCGATGTTATTTACAAAATAGCCCCCAACACTCTACTCAGCAAACTGGATGCAGTCTATCACAGTGCCATCCGTTTTGTCACCAGAGCCCCATATACTTCCCACCACTGCGACCTCTATGCTCTCGTTGGCTGGCCCTCAGTACATATCCATCGCCAAACCCACTGGCTCCAGGTCATCTATGTCTTTGCTAGGTAAAGCCCCGCCTTATCTCAGATCACTGGTCACCATAGCAACA
Source organism: Salmo trutta (assembly GCF_901001165.1). Lineage (NCBI taxonomy): Eukaryota > Metazoa > Chordata > Actinopteri > Salmoniformes > Salmonidae > Salmo > Salmo trutta. The sequence continues at coordinate 23,051,165 of NC_042970.1, read as the reverse complement.
CCCACCCGTAGCACACGCTCCAGCAGGTATAGCTCACTGGTCACCCCCAAAGCCAACACTTCCTTTGGCCTCCTTTCCTTCCAGTTCTCTGCTGCCAATGACTGGAACGAACTTATGTCTCCTTCTCTAACTTTAAGCATCAGCTGTCAGAGCAGCTTACCGATCACTGTACCTGTACACAGCCAATCTGTAAATAGCACATCCGACTACCTCATCCTCATATTATTACTTACCCTCTTGCTCTTTTGCACCCCAGTATCTCTACCAGCACATCATCATCTGCACATATATCACTCCAGTATTAATGCTAAATTGTTGCCTACCCCCCTAGTCTTCTACATTTGCATACATTTGTGTTATTGACTGTACGTTTGTTTATGTGTAATTCTGTGTTGTTGTTTTTGTCGCACTGTTATGCTTTATCTTGGCCAGATCGCAGTTGTAAATGAGAACTTGTTCTCAACTGGCCTACCTGGTTAAATTAAGGTGAAAAAAAACATGTTTTATCCTCTGGTGCTAGACATGTCAATGGCCTGGAGCTGGAACTGAGATCAATATCATACAATGTATGTTTTTTTATCAGATCATTTTTCTGCATATATTCTGTTTTTAGTTTTGCCTTTCATGATAGATGAACTGTGGCTAGCTATTGCCAAGGAAGAAGAAATACTTAAAATATTGTAATGTTTGTGTTCGTGGAGGTTGAGAAGGGAATTGGATTCTAAGAATTTCTCCTCTGCCTGCTCTCTTGTATTCTGGCCATAACCTATAGAATTTCTCAAAGTAGTAGAGTTTCAACTCCAGACGCAGATAAGCAGATAATGTCTGAGTCTTTCTGTTCTGTTCGATTATATATGAGGCAAGTATTTCATGGTTTCCTGATGTTAGGATCCAAACAGCCGTTTAATTAAAGCGTTTCCCTGGCCTCCTGGCCTCCTGGCAAGGTGTACATCAATAGTATGTGATTGATAAAGCTTCAGGTATTTGAACAGGGTTAACCTGTGTCAGTATGCCTGTGTGTTTCTACAAAGAGGGAATCTAAGTTGTGAAGTGGAGTTGTGTTAACCTTCCTGTTCACTACACTTCATTTAGAGATGAAGTTGATGTTACATTGGTTTATTAGTTGCTGACAGAACTTGCTGTAATGAAACAAACTTAAGCTGAAAAAGCTGGCACACTGTGGTAATCAACTACCTCTCCCTCTCTCTTTCTCTCTCTCCTTCTGTCTCCCCACATCTCTGTCTTAGAATACTATTGTTGATATTGTTTCTCAACATGTGTCCTCCAAGCAGCTTTTTCCTCATAGTACGTCATACTCTGAAGTGCTTTGTCTGCTATGGGGTTGCAGGGGGTAAACCCCAGCAGACAGTGCTTCGCAGGCAGACTCTCTGTGTTACAGCTGATAATGGAACCTGATGAGTGGGTCCTTCATCCTCCTCCCCTCACCACAGTCCCCCAGACATCAGGCGCTGAAGGTGGGTTTGAGGGGGGGCACTGAGCACGAGGGAGAAATAAAAGCCAGGCCATCCCCTGGAGAACGCTCAATGCTGTCTGTCAAAGACAGTAAGTTGATTAATTAAATTTCAAAGAGACCAGGCGGGACTGGAGACATTTTGGTTTGAAAAGAGTAAGGCGTATGTTGATGTGACAACAACAACCATCTGAGTAAAACAGATTTGAGACCTTTACTTAGCCATTGTAAAGGCTGAATAAATTAGAGTATTTATTTGACAGCAGATTTTACTTGCAGCAAGCTGAATTGTTTCTCAAAACAGGGATAATATGGGGGTTCTCCAGAAGATACTAAGGTTACTGCTATGGATTTACTCTGATGGAGTTCAGACAGCCATTGATGAGCCTTGAGAGGAGCTCTCTAAATTAATGTGTGTTCCACACAGCTGGAAAATTGATATACTTATTGTATTTTCTTCCATTTCGTTCACATTGGTGTTGACAAACCAAAAGCGATAATGTGGAAATTAATGTACAAATTACTCCATGATTAAATTACTCAGGCAATGCTGCTGCTCAACCTGGAGCAATATGCTAATGTTTTGGAAATACACTTGGAAAGTGTTTGAAAATACTAAAATAAAAGCACTTGTTTTTGGGCTGTACACAGAAAAAAGTACTTTAAATACCAAATACAGATGTATTTGAACCCAGGTCTGACACAGTAGCACTTTATTATTTGTCCATATCTCACATCATGTTGATGCTTTATCCATAGCATTACAAATCCTGTGGCCCACACACTGCCCTCAGACTGCCCCAAACTGGCCTCATAAAGGTTGCAAGATTGAATCCCCGAGCTGACAAGGTACAAATCTGTCGTTCTGCCCCTGAACAAGGCAGTTAACCCACTGTTCCTAGGCCGTCAATGAAAATAAGAATTTGTTCTTAACTGACTTGCCTAGTTAAATAAAGGTAAAATAAAACATTTAAAATACTGCCCTCAGACTGGCCTCACACCGCCCTCAGACTGGCCTCACACCGCCCTCAGACTGGCCTCACACCGCCCTCGGACTAGCCTCACACTGCCCTCGGACTGGCCTCACACTGCCCTCGGACTGGCCTCACACTGCCCTCGGACTGGCCTCACACTGCCCTCGGACTGGCCTCACACTGCCCTCGGACTGGCCTCACACTGCCCTCGGACTGGCCTCACACTGCCCTCGGACTGGGCTCACACTGCCCTCGGACTGGGCTCACACTGCCCTCGGACTGGCCTCACACTGCCCTCGGACTGGCCTCACACTGGCCTCACACTGCATAATGGTGACCTCTGGACACTGACCCTGAGAAATGATAGCCCGCCCATGGTACGGTGGCCCCCTTGTACAAGACAGAGTTCAGGGCAGTCAGTTTTCTCCTGCCTGCATCCTCCAGCAGGAGAGGACCTTATAATGAGAGAGGGGGGGTAGTAGGGAGTGAGAGAGAGAGTGAGGGTGAGGTAGAGAGATAGAGAGAAAGAGAGAGAGATGAAGGGAACAATAGAAACAGAGAGATAGCGAAAAAGAGTAAGGGAACTGGAAAGGGAGAGACATTGAGAGGTATAGAGATGAACCCACTAAAAAGGGGCTTCATCAGGGGTAGAGATGCGATGGATGGTAGAGGAGAGCTATTGATGTCGTCTGCAGAGGCCGGCTCCTCTAGTTCTGCTCTATCTCTTCTCTACTCGCTTGTCTGCAGAGACACAATCACTAACCTGCCAGACTCCCATCCCAGACTCTGGGCTCATTAATGACACCACACAGAGTTCATAGCTCAGGGAAGTGATGATGAGAGGTTGGTCGGTCAATGATGGGAATGGAGACAGTGATAGTGGTTTTGTCAGCTGTAGTATTGTAGTATACATACTACTAGTTATAGCAGGAAATATGCAAGTACTATCTTGATTGTTACAGCATAGCCGTTAAATGGTTGTCGTAGTAGTATCTGTTGTATTGTATTAAAAAGATAGAGACACTAATCCTGGGAATATTTCTCTCCAATTATATATTCTGAGAATTTCAGAGAATTAAGTGAATGTGTTGTTTTGAGCGATTTTCCATGAAGAGAAGTGGAGGCTACCCATTCTCTCAGTCTCTCCCCCCCATCCCCACATGGTTTCAACATTAGTATGCAACATTGAACCCAGTCACACTTTGATGTGCAGCCACATGATTTCACAGTCCACCCTGATGGCACAGATCATATTTATAGGTGTCTGTTGCCGAGACTGATGAGGAGACTGGTTCACATTTAATCTATTCTCAAGCAGCAGTGTGCCTCTGGTGAGACGCCTACATAGGAGACACCCTGGATACTGTGAGGAGTGGAGTTTATATCATACAGCTGCTATATGTACGTGTTATTGTATTTTCTCTCATAACTCGCTGTAAACCTGTTGTGTGGTACACTAGGTGGTAATTAGGTCATCTTAGACAGAATACATCTCAACTTGTCATTTAAAGGAATTCTTTCCAGATGGATTGAACACTATTACTTTAATCTAGCTCACTAATGATTGTGTGGTTTTAAATTAGTCCCTTCTCTATCCTGCTCTCCTGTATGAGAGTCCACAGCCTTCAATAAGGCAAGGAAATCAAATCAAATCCAAGGTGATCCTTATCAGTTTAATGAATTGACACAGGGGCACTCTTGTCATCCAAATACGACTCTAATGTTTCCACTTGAAGATTAGTTTCTATTATTCAACTTTGAAAGGTTGAAACATTCAGAGATTGAACTATAAATGAGACATGAATCTAAGGAGAGGCTATCTGCACCCCTGATGAGGTATGTAACTTGGAAATAAGTGCATAAAACACTGGATATTCTGAAGAAGAAATTCCCCTCTCAGTAAGTGTCTTGAAAAATCATCAAGTTTACATTAAACTGATAGAGTGCAAGACCCAAATAAATGATAACTTGTCAGAGTCAAGTTTCTGCTCAACCATTCGTATGAATTCTAATTCTAGAATTTGACAGAGAATTCTACATATTGCAGCGTACTGCAGCAAAAAAAACGAATGCTCTCTTCCCTTGTGTGATCATATCAAGATGTTATCTGTCGTTTAATACCTTATCAGCCAGCCTATTATGACACACTGGCTTATATTTTTGATTGATATCATTTACAGTAATCTGACAGAAAATTGTGTTCCGGTTTTATATTGTCCCATTTCCACCTGAGTAAGGCCTTGAATAAATCATCCTCTCTCTCTCTCGCTCTCTCTCGGTCTCTCTCGCTCTCTCTCGCTCTCTCTCGCTCCCTCTCTCCAGTCCATCTCTATCTCTCCCTCTCTCTCTCTCTCTCTCTCTCCCTCTCTTCTTCCCCTCATATAATATAAAATATTGTTATTTGTCATGGCTATTACGCTCCCAAAATGTAGGCATGTTGAAAAAGTAATTTCAGAGCTCAGTGACACAGAATAGATTAGCATTGTCCAGCGGCTCTTTAGCCCATGGTTCATTTATTGTGTATTGTGGTGTACTGTGCTGTATTTCAACAAAAAGCCATCCTGTTCCGAGTCTGCATTGAGTGGTCTTCTCAGGAAGCTATCTGCCAGGGCCTAGCCAAAGCATATTTAGCTTCCACAGTAGAAAAGCACTATTCGGGCAACACAGTACCTGACACACAACATATCAGAGCTAACAACAAGAGCCCTTTCACTGCACCCTCTGACTACCACCTACACCATTTATCTAATAGCTGCATGATCAATGGCACCATCTTCTAGGATGTTCATTTCAGATTTAAAGTAGAAGTCTGAAGAATAGTAGGAAAAGTATAGTGGAAAAGTTAACAATTTGTACGGTTATACAGTACCAGCCAAAAGTTTGTACTCACCTACTCATTTAAGGGTTTTTCTTTATTTTTACTATTTTCTACATTGTAGAATAATAGTGAAGACATCAAAACTATGAAATAACACATATGGAATCATGTAGTAACCCAAAAAGTGTTAAACAAATAAACATATATTTTATATTTCAGATTCTTCAAAGTAGCTACCCTTTGCCTTCATGACAGCTTTGCACACTCTTGGCATTCTCTCAACCAGCTTCACCTGGAATAATTTTCCAACAGTCTTGAAGGAGTTCCCACATATTCTGAGCTCTTAAATAAAGAAAAACCCTGGAATGAGTAGGTGTCTCCAAACTGTTGACTGGTACTGTATGTGTACAGATATAGGATCTTCATTTGATCACCTTGTTGCAGGATAACTTCATGCTATGCAGGATACTTAAAATGTGTAGTGTATTTGAGGTTGAAAATGGCTTCTGAATTTTGCAATTTCCACTTTGAAATGTCAGACTTGATTTTCCCTTATGGAAAATATCAACCCCTACAAAAATGTCCATTAAATATAATCCACATAATTATAGCAAACTGGCTCAAATTAAGATCCTACATGTGTATGGGTTATGACTGGATAACAGTGTGATGGCTTGGTGATCTCTTCCCTCCTGACACAAAATAAACGTTCAATAATGAGAGAAAATAACTAATTCTGTGAGCTTTTATACAAACCCTTTCATGCAACATAATACGTGGCACCCCTGTCTTGCAGGGAAAGCAAGGTCAGGAACTAAATACTCCATCTGACTGGCTCTACATTGTCACCCTGAAACTGGTCGTTTAAGCCATTGATTTTCTCCCCTTTTCATGTTACCCAGATTGATCATCATTTGAAAGTCTGGCTGAGAGAAGAATCAGTGCTGTGCATTACAATTATCATTTAGCAAATACTTATAAAATGGGATCTCCTAAGCCAATAACTAGAAAAAACAGCTTCCAGGAAAGCACTTTCCAATATACTCTATGGGGGTGCCACAGGGTTCAATTCTTGGGCTGACTCTTTTCTCTGTATACATCAATGATGTCGCTCTTACTGCTGGTGATTCTCTGATCCACCTCTACGCAGATGACTGCATCTGTACATAGCCCATCTGTAAATAGCCCATCCAACTACCTCATCCCCATACTGTTATTTATTTTATTTATTTAGCTCCTTCTGCACATCTTTCACTCCAGTGTTTAATTGCTACATTGTAATTATTTAACCACTATGGCCTATTTATTGCCTTTTCTCCCTTATCCTACCTCATTTGCACACACTGTATATAGATTTTGTCTATTGTGGTATTGATTGTATGTTTGTTTATTCCATGTGTAACTCTGTGTTGTTGCTTGTGTCGCACTGCTTTGCTTTATCTTGGCCAGGTCACAGTTGTAAATGAGAACTTGTACTCAACTAGCCTACCTGGTTAAATAAAGGTGAAATATATATATTTTTTAAATACTGTATCAAGGAGCGACATTCAACATGAGTAGAGAAAACAGCCTTGAACTCTGTATTGGTCTATGGTCATTCAGCACGACCACTGTGACTTCAATGAACAAACTATGCTTATAATAGATATTATAGTGTGGGTGTATAGTGTGGGAGCCATAGAGCACAGTGGCCTCAGTGTTATGAAACGCGAAAATCACGCTTGCCAGACCAGACCATTTTGGCTCAAATGGTTCACAAGCGTAACTGTCCCTACCAATTACACACAATGCATGACAAAGCAGAGTCCCTTTTCACAGCTCTGGCCTGGGCACCCTGGGAGGGCGTTTGTCAGGCGGAGCAGACAGACACTGGAATACAGCCAGCTGCATTTAATGCTTGAAGAAAACATTCAAACATGCAAATGTGGCAGGGAGAGATGGGAAGCTGATTGACTTCCATTGCAAATGAGGCCCTGTTATGCAAAAGAATACCAGTCCCGGATGTTCTGGCTTAATAGAAAGTGGGCAGATTATTCACGCTGCAGTGAGTGAGCCTTTTTCCCTATGTAACACTGGGATTTTAGCATGCATCTATAATTGGAAGCAGGTAAGTGGCTTGGGATGCATTATGCATTTTAGCTAATGCATTGTATATAATCTGGGCACAGTGAATTGACTGGAATAGGTCATTTACAGAGGACACAGACTGACCACTGCATGGTGGGAGATCCAGCACTGAATATCTCCACCTCACACCATGTTTCTACATCAAGCATTCATTGGTATGGCTCACCTATACAGAAAGGTGTTTTTTGATTAACACGTGTACAGTAGTGTGTCTGAGTGGCCGACTGAAGTGTTCCTCACCTTGGTTAGATGTCTAACTCAGATATTACGCTTTTGTCATCTATCATTAGCTGTTTTAGTTACTGCATTTAGTTACTGAGATCCAGGTTCTGTGTATTTCTCTATAGCAAACCAGCAGTGCTATATCACTTGTAGGGTTGCAAAGCTACCAGCAGTTAACCAAAGTTACCGGAATCTTCAGTAATTTTGATAATGAACATAAAATCTATGGCAATCTATCGTAACTTTGGTAATTAATACTTGACTAACTATAAGGATTCATATAAAGTATTAATTGAATATATCTGTGTCCATATTGCCCATGAGTTTCTAGTACTGTAGATTGGCCATATGGTTCAACAGAACATTTATTCAAAAAGCATCGAATCAACAATGGTATTACTTTCAATTGACTCTGAAACTCTTTCAACTATTGACTTCTTTACACATCTGCCACCAGTTTGATGCCAAAACATTGACAACAAATACATACTGACACAGCAAAATAAATAAAAGTGTGTAAAAAATATATAAAGGATATTTCATGCTCAAACCCTACACCAATGGTATTCACTAAGTTGATGGTTTATATTTAGTATGTTTTAATTATTTCATATATTTTACATGTGATAAGACCACACAGAGGCCCAGAGATAATTACAGATGCTTGTACAAATCTGAAGTACCCAAAAGGGCCACTACATCAAATCTTTGAATGATACCAAAATGCTGGTAGTTTACTGGTAAACTTCGAAAGTTTCCAGTAATATACCCTCCCTTTGCAACCCTAATCCCTCGTCCTCTGATCAGCCCATTTCTCCTGGCTCACCAGAACCAATTGTTTTCTTCAAAGGAATACCATTTCACAAAGACTGTCCTATCATTGCTTTCAGAAAGGTAGTTTTCATGATTTTGAATGGACGATTCGGTCACCATACTGTCCTCATTTAAAATACTCAGTGACCTGCATCATTATGGAAATTCACTGAGGTCAGATGTGGGCCAATACTGTGAAGGAAATGGTACACTGAGAATATCTAAGAGAAAGAACAAGAGACCTCCCTTCCTCTTTTATTTTAGAAATATACTTTTAAGTCCGAGAGCCCAACATAAGAAAATGCCTGCCACTTATGTGACATGATATCCAACAGAGTAACGTGTGTGTGTCCTTGTACCTTAAAAACACAGAACTAGGTTACGTCCTGCATATATTTACAGCAATCACTTACTTTCTCTTATTCTTTTTTTAGAGAAGGTTCTGATAACGTTTATAGTCCAGGCATAGTCATATACAGTTGAAGTCAGAAGTTTACATACACTTAGGTTGGAGTAATTAAAACTCATTTTTTAAACCACTCCACAAATTTCTTGTCAACAAACTATAGTTTTGGCAAGTCGGTTAGGACATCTACTTTGTGCATGACACAAGTAATTTTTCCAACAATTGTTTACAGACAGATTATTTCACTTATAATTCACTGTATCACAATTCCAGTGGGTCAGACGTTTACATACACTAAGTTCAATGTGCCTTGAAACAGCTTGGACAATGGGAAAATCAAAATAAATCAGCCAAGACCTCAGGAAAAAAATTGTAGAACTCCACAAGTCTGGTTCATCCCTGGGAGCAATTTCCAAATGCCTGAAGGTACCACGTTCATCTGTACAAACAATAGTACGCAAGTATAAACACCATGGGACCATGCAGCCGTCATACCACTCAGGAAGAAGATGCGTTCTGTCACCTAGAGATGAACGTAATTTGGTGTGAAAAGTGCAAATCAATCCCAGAACAACAGCAAAGGACCTTGTGAAGATGCTGGAGGAAACAGGTACAAAAGTATCTATATCCACAGTAAAATGAATCCTATATCGACATAACCTGAAAGGGCGCTCAGCAAGGAAGAAGCCACTGCTCCAAAACCGCCATAAAAAGCCAGACTACTGTTTGCAACTGCACATGGGGACAGAGATCATACTTTTTGGAGAAATGTCCTCTGGTCTGATGAAACAAAAATGGAACTGTTTGGCCATAATGACCATCGTTATGTTTGGAGGAAAAAGGGGGAGGCTTGCAAGCCGAAGAACACCGTCCCAACCATGAAGCACAGGGGTGGCAGCATCATGTTGTGGGGGTGCTTTGCTGCAGGAGGGACTGGTGCACATCACAAAATGGATGGCATCATGAGGATGGAAAATTATGTGGATACATTGAAGCAACATCGCAAGACATCAGTCAGGAAGTTAAATCTTGGTCGCAAATGGGTCTTCCAAATGGACAATGACTCCAAGCATACTTCCAAAGTTGTGACAAAATGGCTTAAAAGTCAAGGTCAAGGTATTGGAGTGGCCATCACAAAGCCCTGATCCTATAGAACATTTGTGGGCAGAACTGAAAAAGCGTGTGCGTGCAAAGAGGCCAACAAACCTGACTCAGTTCCACCAGCTCTGTCAGGAGGAATGGGCCAAAATTCACCCAACTTATTGTGGGAAGCTTGTGGAAAGCTTCCCACAATGACCCAAGTAAAGCAATTTAAAGGCAATGCTACCAAATACTAATTGAGTGTATGTGGACTTCTGACCCACTGGGAATGTGATAAAAGAAATAAAAGCTGAAGTAAATCATTCTCTCTACTATTATTCTGACATTTCACATTCCTAAAATAAAGTGGTGATCCTAACTGACCTAGGACAGGGAATGTTTACTAGGATTAAATGTCAGGAATTGTTAAAAACTGAGTTTAAATGTATTTGTCTAAGATGTATGTAAACTTCCGACTTCAACTGTAGTTGCCGCGAAGTGTGTTTTCATAAGCTTGCTATTCGTTTCTAATACACATAAAAGTTAGAATTGACATAGAAGCTATTATGGACATCAACAACCCCTAGCACCTATTGGATCTTGAGAATAACGTTTTGCAGCCAACTCACTCCTGGACATGGAGCATTTTACACCCGAGCATTACAGACCATTTCTTAATCAGGTTTGTCACAGTGCTCCCTCTGGACCGGGGTAATTTCATGGTGCTGAACTGGTATTGATAGAGTGTGGGTAAATGAGGCACGCAGCAGTTGTTAACTTTAATAACCATAAAGATGTGGGCATCTGAGTAATATGGCCCTGGTGTGGAACTCCATACAGGTGATTAAGAACCGACCTGGGCTGAGGCCATGCAGACACACCTCCCACCTCCCATTCAATTCAATAGAATGACTAACTGTCATAACTGTCAGTTTACCAGTAGTACTGTGTTTTAGTATTTGGTTTTTAGAACTTATCACATACTAACACATACTAGTACTGCGGGGCATGGAATGCACCAGGAAGAAGGTACCAATTATTTAAAGGTATTGTTTCAGTTGAAGATACACACACACACATTCTCTTTCCAGCAACTGGTTACCAGGATGATAGATGTGAGTCAGAGTGTGTCTCTGCGATGATGCTTAAAGTTCAGTGGGTGTGTAGATAGCTTAGTAGGTAAGCTGTACTAGTTGAGTAAAAAAACACAATTGATTCATGTGACTAGGTCAGTGGTTTCTCTCTACCCGTCTGCCTGTCTAAGCTCTGAGCAGGAGCACGGTCGAGTTCCCCGCTCTCAGCTCACAGTCAGCATCAGCCTGTTAGCTGCAGGCACTGCTAGCTGGATGTACTTTGCTGTGCTCCACAGTGTCCACTTGTTTATCTGGGCTGGAGATGGTTCACTGATAAACGACCAGGGGTAAACTCACCTACATGTGACCAGCAAAGGTATGCCGATGGTCAAACTCAACAGTCTTCAATCTAAATTCAGCATAGATGATTTAACATTAAATGAACTTAGTCGACACTGTACACAATACATACATTTTCTGGGCTTCCTCTGAGATCTTGAAAACAACCAAGTTGGCTGCACAGCAAATTAGCCAGTGTTGATTTTTCAGTGTAACATTTCTAGTGTTGATTAAGGAGTTACATTCACTCTGTAAGAGTGAAATTAACAGTCAGTGGTATAAAATAACCCCAAGTGCTATTGTTTTACACTTTGGAGAGATTAAAGAGTCCCATCAAAACCACACCCATCATTATCATATTTCCCAGCATGCTATAATGCAAGTATATTTTTTAGGATTGTTTTTAATATTTGTGGCTTCGCATGTACATTGATTGATTAATGAATCTTATGCAACACAAAGATGAATAACATACATTTTTCTAAACTAATCCAATCAGTTAGTTAGATGTATTGCACCCGTTAATTAAATGGTTGTTCCAGTTTAAATAATTTAGGTAGACTTTTTTATAATAACTCTGACAGTCATTCTTAATGCAGGTTGCGGGTGAATAAAAATTCCAATTGTTGGTTATCCTAACTTTGGTTGGATTCCAATAGGAATTACACATCACTTTTCAAGTCAGCATAATGTCACTTGCAGGCATGATGCAGCCTGTAAACCAGGAGTTTCCTAACACCATTCTTAGGGTAAAACTAGGCTATCAAAGTAAGGCCCTATGCTATACAGTGCCTTCAGAAAGTTTTCACACCCCTTGACGTTTCCCACACTTTGTTGTGTTACAGCCTGAATAAAAAAAAATATTACATTGAGAGTTTGTGTCACTGACCTACACATGTCAAAGTGAAATTATGTTTTTTTAAATTTATAAGAAATGAAATGCTGAAATGTCTTGAGTCAATAAGTATTCAAACCCTTTGTTATGGCACACAAGCCTAAATAAGAGTAAAAATGTGCTTAACAAGTCACATAATAAGTTGCGTGTACGTACTCTTTGTGGAATAATAGTGTGTAACATGTTTTTTGAATGACTACCTCATCTCTGTACCCCACACATACAATTATCTGTAAGGTCCTTCATTCGAGCAGTGAATTTCAAACACAGATTCAACCACAAAGACCAGGGAGGCTTTCCAATGCCTCGCAAAGAAGGGCACCTATTGGTAGATGGGTAAAAAAAAGCAGACATTGAATATCCCTTTGAGCATGGTGAAGATATGAATTACACTTTGGATGGTGTATCAATACACCCAGTCACTACAAAGAAACAGACGTCCTTCCTAACTCAGTTGTCAGAGAGGAAGGAAAACGCTCAGAGATTTCACCATGAGGCCAATGGTGACTTTAAAACAGTTACAGAGTTTAATGGCTGTGATAGAAGAAAGCTGAGGATGGATCAACAACATTGTAGTTACTCCACAATACGAACCTAAATAACAGAGTAAAAAGAAGAAAGCCTGTACAGAAAAAAAATATTCCAAAACATGCATCCTGTTAAGGCAATAAAGTAAAACAGCAACAAAATTGGCAAATAAATGTACTTTATGTCCTGAATACAAAGTGTTATGTTTGGGGAAAATCCAACACAAAATATCACTGAGTACCACTCTTCATATTTTCAAGCATGGTGGTGACTGCATCATTTTATGGGTATGATTGTCATCAGCAAGGACAAGGGAGTTTTTTAGGATAAAAATAAACATAATAGAGCTAAGCACAGGCAAAATCCCAGAGTTAAACCTGGTTCAGTCTGCTTTCCAACAGACACTGTGTAACGGTTGTCGTAAGGAGTTTTTGAAATGTTCCACATTGACTGACCTTCATGTCTTAAAGTAATGATGGACTGTTGTTTTTCTTTGCTATTTGAGCTGTTTTTGACATAATATGGACTTGGTCTTTTACCAAATAGGGCTATCTTGTTTATACCACCCCTACCTTGTCACAACACAACTGATTGGCTCAAACGCATTAAGGAAATAAATTCTACAAATGAACTTTTAACAAGGCACACCTGTTAATTGAAATGCATTCCAGGTGACTACCCCATTAAGCTGGTTGAGAGAATGCCAAAAGTATGCAAAGTTGTCATCAAGGCAAAGGGTGGCTACTTTGAAGAAACTCAAATATAAAATATATTTTGATTTGATTAACACTTTTTTGGTTACTACATGATTCCATATGTGTTATTTCATAGTTTGATGTCTTCACTATTATTCTACAATGTAGTGTCACAGGCGTCGTAAGGAGTGGACCAAAATGCAACGGGTAAAGTGCTCATCTTCTTATTTATTAAAGGAAAAACACTTAAACAAAACAAACGACAAAAACAGTCCAATAAGGTGCACAGACTATACTGGAAACAACCACCCACAAACACAAGTGAAAAATGAACACACTTAAATATGGCCTCCAATTAGACACAACGACAACCAGCTGCCTCTAATTGGAGGTAATTGAAAAACACAACATAGAAATAGAAAACTAGAATAAACATAGAAATAGAAAATATAGAACATAAATCAAAACCCCGAAACACACAAAACAAACACACCCTGCCACGCCCTGACCAAACTACAATAACAAATAACCCCTTTTACTGGTCAGGACGTGACACACTGGGAGACAAATTCACATTTCAGCAGGAAAATAACCTAAATCAATGCCAAATATACAGTGGAGTTTCTTACCAAGACAATGTGGAATGTTCCTAACTGGCCTAGTTAAAGTTTTTACTTAAATCGTTTTGAAAATCTATGGCAAGACTTGAAAATGGCTGTCTAGCAATGATCCAACTTGACAGAGCTTGAAGAATGTAAAAAAGAATAATGTGCAAATATTGTACAATCCAGGTGTGCAAAGCTCTTAGAGACTTACCCAGAAATACTCACAGCTATAATCACTGCCAAAGGTGATTCGAACATGTATTGACTCAGGGGTGTGAACGCTTATGTAAATTAGATATTTCTGTATTTCATTTTCACTCAATTGGCAGACAATTTTTAAAACATGTTTTCACTTTGTTATTATGGGGTGTGTAGATGGGTGTGAATAATTTTTTTAATCATTTTTGAATTCAACGTGGAATAAGTCAGGGGATATGAATACTTTCTGAAGGCACTGTATCAATTGTATTGTCACAGAGTTTAATTTGAATTATATCACTCACCTAGGTAATCATTTGATGAAAGCCACAGGCCTCTAAAAGGAACAAATTAAATAATCATGTCTCTGTCACTAACAAATAACAAAGTGTAACAGCGTCAGCACAAAGCAAAGTGAGGCCAGCTTACTCTAAATCAAGTGTTATATATTACACCGTAGATGTTGCGTATCACTCTACAGTAGAGCTATGCAAACACCACAATCAAGTTCATTTGAACACTTTAAGAGTTGAATGGGGAACACTAAAGTGTTAAATCTTTAACACTTTTAAAAGTGTTATTTTAACACCAGTTCAGTGGGACACGTATGTTCACTGAAAATAGAGTACATTTAAGTTAAATATACACCATTGATTTTGCTGTGTGCCGTCCAGAGAACTTAGATATATTTAGCGACACTTGGCTTGAACGTGCCTGAGGGTTGCCTTTGTTATCTAACCATGTTGGCTGGCGTCAGCCCTGTGAACACAGTGCTGTAGCAGGACCGTCTCTGTCTGGCTAGGGATCAAGTCCTAGCGGATGATTCACTCACAGGGCTCGGGGCGCTCTGGTGTTGATTTGGATTATTTTGAGTGTGAACCTGGGTGTCGAGCCAAGATGTAGCCTATTCCTTATGCTTTTACAGAAATATGCCCTCTCTCCCAAACACGTGCACTTACACACGCACACACACACACACACACACACACACACACACACACACACACACACACACACACACACACACACACACACACACACACACACACACACTCCCTCCTTTTGTTCCTTCACACATTCCTTTTCTTCACCGGGAGGTGTGAGTCAGAGAGTGTTAGTGGCAGCGAGGTGGTATGAACCTTGACAACCTAGGCAGCACACTTCCCTGGGAGATGACTTAGTCATGGTGTGTGTGAACCCACAAGCTACTGGGGCCGAGGCGGGGGCACCAAAGGCTACCATCAAAATACAGCAGCCGGCTCATATCAACCCCATTGGGGGGATTCCATCAATCCACACGCAGAAGCCCTGCTGCCTGTTTAAACTTGCATTGCCTGGATGGACGTGGGGTCTTTGGTCTGAAAAACTCCAAAGCCTCCAGTGCTAGTCATGGGACTGTGTAATTTCACACAGTTCTGACTCAGAGGGTGCATTTGAGCAGATGAAATATAGAGAGCATTAATTGAAGTCAGAGGGAACGACACGAAAACAGTTTTTCTGGCGAGGCTAGATTTCATCTCATTTGGAGTCCATATGATGTTGCTTTGTAGCGCATTTAAACATTATCTTAAGTAATCAGGGGAAGGTTCCTGGAGTTCCTACTTGATGTTTAAGTAATGAGCGAAATCCCTGTGCCTGGCTGATAATGACGAGGAGCACCATTAAAGATACATGCACAGGGACAGCTGGGCCTCATCCACTTTGATGCCTCTGCCTCCTCAACGAGTCATTAATATCTCCAATTTTCTTTCTTAATTTCTGATGCTAGCTGATTGCCAGTCCACCCGGTAAAGACCCAGCTAACTGATGCTAAAGACAGTCTCGGCCAAACAGAATAGGACTGTTTTGATGTCAGACTTATTTGTTAGCAATCAAAGCACTTCACAATGAATGTACTGCACCTACAGTATGTGTGCCATTCAAGCGTAAATACATTGTCTGAAAAGAAGGGTCTGTTCCATAATGCATGGCCTTACTCCACCATATTTCAGTGTGACTGAAAACAATCCAATTCAATGCTGTAGATAATGGAACACTGGTGGTACTTTAATAGATATGTTTTTAACAGAAAACAGATTAAGAAAATATTGTTTTAAGGTTCATAGTCGATAAGCTCTAAGGGTGATGGGATGAAAAACTCCATTTGATTTCCATCACCACCTTCAAACAAACTGCAAATGAACACAGCTCCCACTTAGTTCCATAAATGAAAGGCACAAATGATGTTTAGTTCTTTATTTGGGCTGTTTTCCCCTTATCTACGTATTGAAAGATAAAATCATTATAACCACACTCCTGAGATTGAGTCTTTCTGCCCATTTTAACTCAACTTTGTGCTGCCAGTTAGTGATTAAAACCCCACACAGAGAAGAGGTAGAATGAAGGAAGCCAAAACAAAAGGCCCCCTGAAACATGAAAGAAAATGGAAAGAACACATCTTCTCTTGAGTGCATTGTGATTAAGATGTTGTGGGTTGAGAGGTCGTCACTGAGTGATTTAGACTGAACTTCTCAATTTGTGGAGTTTGTTGTTTCAGCAATACATACCGGCTTAATGGTCTCTCTTGGAGTGAGAGTGAGAGTGAGAGAGGCATACTCTGCATAGATTAGAGGCAGTTATCTCTGTACTGACATAGACACAAACACTGCTATTGTCTCGTTGTCTGAACTGGCCAGATTTAGTGAGAGGGGAGTGAGTAGCCGGAAACCTCCCTGTCTAAAACACAAGGCTCCTTTACTCTCTTGCAAATTTTCCCTTTGCCTGATGTTGTCATTGGAGAGCCATACTGGAATGTATGTGTGGGAGTGCACAATATACAGTACATGAGCGCAAAGACTTTCCAATCATACCGTACTATAGCTTTCAAACTTGTTTCTTTGTGCTTTTAAATGGTGAGGGGTTAATTCATTATTGTGAATAATGACTCTGACCTGTAAGCTTCCATTTCTCATCTCTTCTATCTCTTCATATTGAAGCGCTCTCTCATTAGTTGGGTTTTAATTGGCCGTTGGGCTAAGATGAAAACAATGAAGCATCGATTTCCTTAAACATAATCACTTAATCGCGTTGTCTAATGACTGAAGTCACTGTGGGCTCCGAGGAGAAAAATGACCAATCGATGCTCTCGTCGATGCCCTTCACCTCATCCACCCTAAGGGTGGAGAGCAGAACTACCTACTCCATTGTACCTGTTTGGATTAACCCTTTTAGCTGGTGTGACAGCCTGTAAACGGTCCATCCATCAAACACACACGCACAGGTACACTGAGTGTACAAAAAACATTAAGAACCCCTCTTAATATTGAGTTGCACCCCCTTTTGCTCTCAGAACAGCTTCAATTCATCAGAGTATGGACTCTACAAGGTGTCGAAAGCGTTCCACAGGGATGCTGGCCCATGTTTACGCCAATAATTCCCACAGTTGTGTCAAGTTGTCTGGATGTCCTTTGGGTGGTGGACCATTCTTGATACACACGGGAAACTGTTGAGCGTGAAAAACCCAGCAGTGTTGTAGTTCTTGACACAAACCGGTGTGCCTGGCACCTACTACCATCCTCGTTCACTTAAATATTTTGCCTTGCCCATTCACCCTCTGAATGGCATACATACACAATCCATGTCTCAATTGTCTCAAGGCTTAAAAATCCTTCTTTAACCTGTCACCTCCCCTTCATCTACATGATTGAAGTGAACTTAAAGCTGAAATATATAACTTTTTGGGCGACCCGACCAAATTCACATAGAAAAGTGTGTTATAAGTCTGTCATTCTCATTGAAAGCAAGTCTATGAAGCAGTATATCCTTTCTACTGTATGTGCAATATTTTTATGCTTCACGTTATTTCATCTTTTACTTTCGTTTTTTGTACACCAGCTTCAAACAGCTGAAAATACAATATTTTTCATTATGGAAAATATATTTATTTAGATAGAACAATGATTCTCTACACTATCCTTGCTTGTTTTGTAACATAAACTAAAATTAGGTTAACAACCAAGAAATGTCATAGCAATTTCTGCATAGTGCAACTTTAACAAGTGACATCAGTAAAGGATCAAGCTTTCACCTGGATTCACCTGGTCAGTCTATGTCATGGAAAGAGTAGGTGTTCTTCATGTTTTGTACACTCAGTGTATATGTACAGTTCACCTTGTTTACATTCACATACACAGTGAGACAAAGACACACACACACATAGGCCAGGTGCACACACAGGCATGCATGTACACACAAACAGGGTAATAGACAAGTATTTGCCCCGAACTGACATTGTCCAAATTAGCTTAGGTTTATGTGGACAGCATAATGTACTATCCAAGTGGCCATTTGTCCTCTTAGTATCTCTCCTCTGGCCCCATGGTGTCAGAGCAGTCCCATTGTACGGCTCTCATCCTCTGTCTGCACAGATGGTACTGAGTAAACTGCTCTAATGTCCACCTGGCTGATGGCTGGACGAAGAGCTGCTTACCTGACCCCAGGGTCTGGAACTAAATAACACACACACACACACACACACACACACACACACACACACACACACACACACACACACACACACACACACACACACACACACAAGCATGCATGCAGATAAACTCATACACACAACCACACAAACACACAAGTGCTATGTTTTGATCAAGTATCCCATATGGGGGTCAGATAAAGAGTTTGGAAGATACCATAGTCATTGAATATCCTTTGAAATGCTGTTCATACATGGTCATCAGAGGGCTTTATATTTGTTATGGACAGCTGATTGCTCATGGCATGCATTTTCAGCTTTAAGGAGTCTGATGGAATCATTGTGGTTTTAGACCAACCGATAAAAGGCCAGGGGGTTAGATAAATATTCTCTAGGTAGACATGACTTGAAAGTGGACATTTTGTGAGTTCTGCATCTACCACAGACTTGAAAGCATGTCTCCAGGCAGGAAACTACCAGTAAAATATTCAACTAGTCCAGCATATTGTGGGTTTTGCGGTTTAAATATAGCGCACTCAAGGGATTACTTCCTCACTTCTATGGTTTGTGTTCTGCCTCATGGCCCGATATATCAACACCTAAGCTTGTGGAGAGTGACATTAATACTGCAGGACAGCGGCGGCCAACATGACTGCAAATGTTCTCCTTTTAATCCCAGTCCCCACTGCCTGTGGTCTGGGCATGGCAGCCCTTGATGAACATGTGAGCAGGAAAGTGTTACCAAACCTGTCCATCCCAGTGAGAGCTCAGCTCAGATCTTTTTTTCAGAATCCAGCCACTTCAGACATTTACAGAGCCTGCCTTCAATAAAAAAATATAACAATTTTACCACCATGTTTAAAATGCAACGCCACCATAAAGAAAAACACACTGCTACAAAAGAGGAAGTGTTCTTTGGCTCCTGTTTACCACTACTCTTTCTCCAATTATCCTTCTCTCCTCTCCTCTGTGTCCTCGGATGAGCTCCAGTTTAACTGTTGGACGGTGGTGTCTGTGGCGATGGCTGTCGCAGGAAGATAAAGAGTTTTTCCCGGGGCATGAGGAGAGGCCCACACGGTGATTTAGGGCCCCTCTCCTGCGTCTCCTCTGGCTGCATTAGCCAGCCACTTTATAATTGTGTGAAAGGGGCACTCCCAGTGTCTCTGTCATTACTCACCGACCCAGTCACGGGCTCTGTCAGGCCCCTGCCCTCTCCCTCTGTCTCCATCCCCCTATCCCTCTGCCGTCCTCTCTCTCTCTTTAGACAAGGAGGGACGTCCCTAGACCCCATCAGCCCCTCACTCCCCAGGGTGATCCCTATTGTTACTTGGACCCACCAGTGGCATTGGCGGGTTTCTCCTCTTCTCTCTCTGAATTTTTCTGACACTGTCTTTTGTCAGAACAAGGTCCATTGTGCTGCAGTTGTTGTGAATGATATCACCTCTGCAGGGGAGCCATTGTGAGTGGAGTGAATGGAGGCTGGTTTAACCCAGTCGGCCTGGTTAAGAGCTGATGTGTGCAGTCATAATGAGACTTAAAGGAGCGTAATTGCTCTGTATCCCCAGGCCTTCACTCCAGAACCCCAGGAGGATTTCTCACCTACTGGAACATATGAATATCATAAGCATGATCTCAGGGATGCAAAGACAGCCACATTAATGTGAGAGCAGTGCATAATTTCCTCATCATCAGGGAGTGATTTGTATGGAATGAGGAACACTCTGAGAGTCAAATTAGAATCATCTAAATGCCTCTAGGGGCAATTTGCAATGCATGCTGTGGTGAAAAGGATAACATAGTAATTGCATGTTGTGTGCCTTACATTTATAATGATGTGATTTTTATTTCTTTTTTTCAGCATGAGTTTTAACATTTGAATGCAGTATATGATGATATGAACTCATGATTTAAGTTCAGGTTGTTAAAAACAACATAAATGTTTTTAACCTCATCATTTTTTAAGATAATATTTGTAACCATACAGTAGAAGCATATTAAAAGAAGCACAGTGGTCTTATTTAGTACAATGTATTTTTTTTATAGTCCGCTGTAGATAATGTATTAAAAAATGTTTTATTCACAGCAGGGATTTATTTTATTTCTAGCATACCATTTTCTACCCTCCGCATATACCAATTCATAATCCAACATGAATCCTACTCTTGACGTTCTAGTATACTGTATGCTCCACGGTAATTATCCAATCTGTAACCATGTACGCTGAGAGTCGGGAAGCAAGTTCAGGGAGTGAATACATTTAATAAATAAACCAACATAAACAAAACAAGAAACACGAACTGCGCACCGACATGAAACAGATACAGAAACAATATCGCCTGGGGAGGGAACCAAAGGGAGTGACATAAATAGGGCAGGTAATCAAGGAGGTGATGGAGTCCAGGTGAGTGACAATAAGCGCTGGTGCGCGTGACAGTGGTGCTAAATGTGCATAATAATCACCAGTCTGGTGACCTAGAGGCCAGAGAGGGAGTATACATGACACAGTCAACCTCCTCAGCTCCCCTGTGGTAGGCTAACCAGTCTGTCCCTCTGCCTGTGTGTCTTCAGAAGGAGGTACGTGTGAGGTGATCGCAGCCCACCGGTGCTGTAATAAGAACCGTATCGAGGAGCGCTCCCAGACCGTCAAGTGCTCCTGTCTACCGGGGAAAGTGGCCGGGACAACACGCAACAAACCCTCTTGTGTGGACGGTAAGGACATGTTCATAGTATGTTATTTACTTTCATCAACACATATGTTTAGTTTTACTACATACTGTATGTGATATGTGCTGTATCCATCCTTGGCTTAATAGTCAGATGTTTTATTCTAAAAAGAATTAGCTCACTAAATGTAGTGTAGAGGTACGTTTTTACAGTAGTTTATAACTTTGTAATTATAACATGACTTTTGAGAGAGACATTCACATGCTGAGGTGTTTCAATTCATTTATTCCTAATGCGGTTCATTCCTGCATGACTCTCTTCTGTCTTAGTGAAGTCATTTCAGATAATTAAGCACTCTTAGTTGGAGACTAAGTTGAACCTGGGTAAGTGCTGCAAAGGGAGACAATCAATACCTCAGGTGCATTGTTGAGCACCTGGGAATGGCCCATGTTTCACATTGCATGGCTCAAGGCAGCTTAGGTTCATACATGAATAAATGAAAAACACAACTCTGTCAACCCCTGGGCTTACACACCTGAAACGCCTAACTGAGGAAAATAATCAACGCAGTTACAGGGAAATGGAGAGCACAGGCAGTCACAAGCACAGTGAGATAGAACAGAGAGCCTAGCTCCTTCACGCCTTCAGAACTCATTTATCCTGATGCACTCTTTATTGTTTCACCTCAAACTCCTCAAAGATGAAAGTCATCTAGGCTGGCCTCACAAAGGAAGGACACCGAGACGTCTTCATTATGAATGACATTGCAATGACGGGGCGTACGTCTGCCCTCTTCAGTCCCTTGGCTTGCTCCATCTTGATCAGTTCTGGAATATGAATTAGATATGAGTCTTGAGACACAAAACTTATCAATTTCATCCTTAAACCAACTGCATAAACGTTTAAGGCTAAGGACTGCGAACTTGGTTGACTCACCCTACTTAAGAAAGCATGTTCAGTGCATTTAACAAAGGGGAAAACCCTCTGAAAGAAACATTTAAAGAGTTCTAACCTTGAAAACAGCACTGCAGTTCTTCCAGCAGACAGTTTTGTCCCCACACAGACCAGACATCTAGCCAAACAATGTCGTCTCCACTCTACCATGAAAACATGTTTTAACCATGGCCCTCTGGACAATTGTTTGTGTATGTTAACTAAACATGGCCTCCACATAACAAAACATTTTGATTTCTCTTCAACTAACAATACAAGCTTTATTCACGAAGGAATTGTATCTGACATGGTCAGAGATACAATGCAATATGTTAGACTGATTTCTATATTTACACTGCCTTGATGTGATCAGTTGATAGGATCCAGATAGGAGAGGATGGAGAGTGAGGTAGTGGGGAAGGGAGAATGAATAGATAGGAGAAGATGGAGAGGATGGAGAGGATGGAGAGGATGGGGAGTGAGGTGGTGGGGAAGGGAGAATGAATAGATAGGAGAAGATGGAGAGGATGGAGAGGATGGGGATTGAGGTGGTGGGGAAGGGAGAATGAATAGATAGGAGAGGGGGATAGTGGAGAGGATGGAGAGGAGGGAGGGAGGGAGGGAGGGAGGGAGGGAGGGAGGGAGGGAGATGTTCACACTTCATGCCTCTGTGCTCCTGGCTCCTGCAGTGAGGGAAGAATCCCTGTACCTGTTACTGTATTGATTAGCAACCTATTATAAAGAGAGGGGGGATGAAATGGAAATGACAAGTCACTGAGCAGCAATGTTCCAGCAGTGAGCACCACAGAAAGAGAGGGAGGGAAAGATAGATTGAGAGAGAGAAAGAGAGAGAGACACAGAGAGAGAGAGAGAGGGGAGAGAGAGAGAGAGACAGAGAGAGAGAGAGAGAGAGAGAGACAGAGAGAGAGAGACAGAGAGAGAGACAGAGAGAGACACAGAGAGAGACACACACAGAGACACACAGAGAGAGAGAGAGACACAGAGAGAGACAGAGAGAGACACACACAGAGACACACAGAGAGAGAGAGACACAGAGAGAGACACACACAGAGACACAGAGAGAGAGAGAGAGAGAGAGAGAGAGAGATAGAGAGAGAGACACAGAGAGAGAGACACAGAGAGAGAGACACAGAGAGAGAGACACAGAGAGAGACACAGAGAGAGAGAGAGAGAGAGAGAGAGAGAGACACACAGACAGAGAGAGAGAGAGAGAGAGAGAGAGAGAGAGAGAGTTGTCTGTTGTTTGTGTGGTTCTGTGGGCTCCTGTTCAACTCTGTGAGGGTGAGGGTTTATAGACCTGTGTAGTCAGTGTTCTGTGACTATCCCCTCAGCGGTGTGAAGGGGTGCACTAGCCTGGCTAAAAAGATTGAACTCATCCCCAGGTCTCCCGTTATTAATGCTTAATCTGTGATGAGAAATGATGCTGCCACCCAGGCTGCCTCATTTCGCCCTCAAGGGGATACCTGCTGTGACTCTTCCATCCGCAATACACACATACATTGGACACAACCACACACAAATACACACATGAACACAGACATGCAATGCACACACACACTAAGCTTCCCTTCACGTGCACCAAGTCCTGTACTGTATAAGTGGCAAGACGTACCCTTCTTTCATCAGATGAAGTCTTTCAGACAGAATCCTGGGTGTATTAACTGTCATTAGCATCAAACAATCAAACCATTAAACCCCTTAACGGAGAAAAGGGACTGCAGGAAGATAAAACAGATCCAATGACATTGTTTTATATGTAGTGTTTACTCCTTTGTATATATTAGGGATCAGTATCTGTGTGTGATGCTTCCTCTGGGATTGGTAACTGATTGGGTTATGTATTAATGCATGGGAATGTGGTGCTTGTGTTGGAGGCTGGCGCCAAACACAGTCAGTGGGGGAGTGCTGTCAGCTTTTCCCAGCATGTGAATTGATTATTAGCATTGACAAAGAGAACTACGTCCCAGTTATGTCAGGGCCAACAAGACTCTTAGTTAGGAACATCCCTTTTAACAAGTCAAACGCTGCGGCTTATTTCTTACAGCCCATGCTAGGCCAATCAAATACACTCAGATTAGACGCTGTCACTGCACCGCTGCCTTTGTCCTGCTCTGAGATATGCAAGTGCACAAGCACTGTACACACACTTTCTGCACACACGTGTCACAGATCCCTCTGGAACTTTAATTACGCACACCTGTCCCCTATTCCCACTGATTAGTAGTTGTATAAGTGTGCCCTTTGGTTTCCATTGGGCTGCCCATTATTGTTACAATCTGTTGGTCATGTGAGTACCTGTCCTGTCTGTTTTGGCTTTCGTGCAGCGTGTATTGCGCGGATGATTACGGTTCTCGTCCCGTGTGGTATCATTGTGTGCTTGTGTTATTTATTCGAGGTACTCCTCGCTCCTTTTGTTTGGGTTTCTACCCTGTGTTTTGTTACGTGTTTGTTTGGTCTTCATCCCCGTGCCTTTACATGGCACGCTGTAATTTGGGTCAATAAAAATCCCTATTACGCATTCCTGCGTCTGTCTTCTGATCCCATTAAACCAACGTGACAGAATAATGGACCATTAAGGGAGACGGAGGGAATGGCCCGTCCGGTGACGCTGTGACTGGTCCGTCCGGCTCCGCCACAACTTCGGCAGCTGCAACTGGGTCATCCAACGTCACCACAACCGGTCCGTCGCCACTGCTACTGGTCCGTCCAACGGCGCCGCAACTTCGGCAGCTGCATCTGGTCCTGATCGACCCGCGCTGTGTTCCTGTGATTGTCCTCGAGGCCGGTGTCGTTGCGCTGTGTGTTTGGGCTTTCGTACCATTGTGGATTGAGCAGATGATTACGGGTCTCGTCCCGTGTGTTAATCATTGTGCGTGTGTGTTATTCCTTTTGTTTGGGTTTCTACCCTGTGTTTTGTTACGTGTTTGGTCTTCGTCCCCGTGCCTTTACATGGCACGCCGTAATTTATGTAAATAAAAAACCCTATTACGAATTCCTGTGTCTCACCCGAATCATTTATACCAGCGTGACAGCAGGCGCACACATACACACACACACACACACACACACACACACACAGACAAAAGGCTGTTTGCACCCCCTCTGCCAGATAGAATATACATAGTACGTGTGTGTCTATCAGTGATCTCTTAACACAAGCAAAACACACACACAAACACACACACACGTTCTCTCATACACACATGCATCATACACATTTATTTTCCCTCTTGAGCATATTAAGCGTGGTGCTAGCCACTGATGGGGAATGAACTCTCCTGTTTGGCTGCGGGCGGGTAATGCTGAGCATGACAGGTTGACATGGTACATTTGAGAAACGTATGGGGGGAAATCACACATGAACGCGAGCTTCTTCAAGAGTAGAAAGAGATACCTGATCATCCACGCACTCTGCTGATCAAAGGAACCATCTGAATGAAGCCAGCTGCAGAATATCAAAGCACTCGGAATAAACAGTGTAGTTTGATAAGGCCCTTCAAAATACATTGTCTTTCCATACATACTGTACGCAAGGCCATTGCCATGATTAGTAATATCTATGTTTCAAAAGGAAAACACTTAATTATATCTGGAGATGTGACATGCTACATATTTCAAAATACAATGCAGTAGTATCATCCTGAAGTGCAGGAATAAATCAGTCACGTTGCATTTAAAACATCTGGTCTTTTTCTATAACACGTGTGCTGTACGTGGAACACACGCTGAGACCATTCAGAGGATGTCTATTCTTTACAGACACACTTGTGTTGGCTGTGTGTCTGTGTGGATGAATTAAAGCAGGCCTGGCTTTCCATGATTACCTTGCCTCAAAGTTGACAGTGCAAAGTCTAAATCCTATGACATCTAAAGAAAGTCACACAAAATGAACAGAAAATCCACTTATTGGAAGACCTCTGTCCTTCCCAGTATGGTTCACTCACTTCTTGCTTTGAGAAAGTATTCTCACCCCTTGACTTTTTCCCAATTTGTTGTTTTACAGCCTGAATTTAAAATTGACAAAATTGAAATTGTATTTCACTGTTCTACACACAATACCCGATAATGTCAAACTGGAATTTAGTATTTTGAACATTTTACAAATTAATTAAAAATGAAATGCTGAAATTACTTGAGTCAATAAGTATTCAACCCCTTTGTTATGGTAACCCAAAATATGTTCAGGAGTAAAAATGTGCTTAACAAGTCACATAACAAGTTGCATGGCCTCACTCTGTGTGCAATAACAGTGGTTAACATAATTTATGAATGATTACCCCATCTCTACACCCCACACGTACAATTATCTGTAAGGTCCCTCAGTCGAGTAGTGATTTTTCAAGTGCAGATTCAACCACAGAGACCAGGGAGGTTTTCCAATGCCTTGCAAAGAAGAGCACCTATATATCTATATGCACTGTATATATATGTACAGTGCATTCCGAAAGTATTCAGACCCCTTTACTTTTTCCACATTTTTTACGTTACAGCTAAAATGGATAAAAGTTTTTTTTCTCTCATCAATCTACACACAATATCCCATTATGACAAAACGAAAGCAGGTTTTCAGAAATGTTTGCAAATGTATTAAAAATAAAAAACAGATACCTTATTTACATAAATATTCAGACCCTTTGCTATGAGACTCGAAATTGAGCTCAGGTGCATCTTGTTTTCATTGATCACCCTTGAGATGTTTGTACAACTTGATTGGAGTCCCCCTGTGGTAAATGTAATTGATTGGACATGATTTGGAAAGGAACACATGTCTATATAAAGGTCCCACAGTTGACAGTGCATGTCAGAGCAAAAACCAAGCCAGGAGGTCGAAGGAATTGTCCGTAGAGCTCCGAAACAGGATTGTGTCAAGGCACAGAACTCGGGAAGGGTACCAAAAGATTTCTGCAGCATTGAAGGTCCCCAAATGGCATCCATCATTCATAAATGGAAGAAGTTTGGAACCACCAAGACTCTTCCTAGAGCTGGCCACCCGGCCAAACTGAGCAATCGGTGGAGAAGGGCTTTGGTCAGGGAGGACCAAATCGTCACTCTGAGAGCTTCAGAGTTCATCTGTGGAGATGGGAGAACCTTCCTGAAGGACAACCATCACTGCAGCACTCCACCAATCAGGCCTTTATTGTAGAGCCACTCCTCAGTAAAAGGTACATGACAGCCCACTTGGAGTTTGCCAAAAGGCACCTAAAGAAACAAGATTCTCTGTGTTTTTGAAACCAAGATTGAATTCTTTGGCCTGAATGCCAGCGTCACATCTGGAGGAAACCTGGCACCATCCCTACCCTGAACAAAGGTGGTGGCAGCATCATGCTGTGGATATGTTTTTCAGTGGCAGGGATTGGGAGACTAGCAAGGATAGAGGGGGATTTTTTTTTGTCATTATGGGGTATTGTGTGTAGATTGATGAGGGGAAAACAATTGAATCCATTTTAGAATAAGGCTGTAACGTAAAGAAATGTAGAAAACGTCAACGGGTCTGAATACTTTCGAATGCACTGTATATAAAATATATATAATTCTTCCACTTTGACATTAGAGTATTTTTTGTAGATCATTGACAATTAAATCCCACTTTGTAACACAACTAAATGTGGAAAAAGTCAAGAGGTGTGAATACTTTCTGATGCACTGTATATACCCACCTGTGATGAGCAAACCTGCAAGGCCTGAACCTGGTGCTGATACAGCCCCGGGGTAAGGTCAGGAGCACAGTGCTGTAGCATCCGAAAAAAATGCCTCCTCTCTCGCTGCATGCCCGCCCGACATGAGCAGAGTTAAAATCGAAACAAACACTAAAGGCTGCATATGAGTCAAAGGGTGTTTTTTTTGTTAAGTTTGAGATTATAGACCAGAACCCGATACAGTAGCTAACTTTGTCGCATCTTCCACCATAGAAGACATCATTAGACACTTGACCTTTCAACTGACGTGTTCCTCACTAGGGGCAGGAGTCATTCAGACAGCCAGAGCTATTCTTTATGTGTTCTGCGCTCCTCACACTTCCACAATGACTCATTCACTTCTGAACACTTTGAAGTTCTCAACATTCTTTTTTTGCAAGAGCCATTGTTAGAATTGACAAATAATGGGCAATTCAAAGACTCTTTCATCAGAAGAAATACAGTTTTCCAACAACCACTCGGGCACACTTCAAGACGAATAACTCTTAGAAACACTCCTAGACACAGTACACACACAAATACACACTTGTTGCATTCCACAAATACAGGCTGTGGTCCCAAGGTGGTCATTACGATTGTAACATGTTGGCAATGTAATGATTGAGATGCCAAACGATAGTGTCTGAATAGCTAGCTAATCAAGAGCCAATCTGGTACTGTGAAGAGCAGCGATTAATATAGAATAATGGCCTGCGAAACCGACCTCAGATCTGAGGTCTCTGTCTCGGCCCCTCCGTAATTACACACTGGCTTTATTATTCCAGCTCTGTTGACCTTGCCCCAGCCTTATTACTGCCATTACACACTGGCCAGTCTCCCTGGGATTACAGCCAGGCTCATCGCCCTGTGTAAGGACTGTCCGAGCCTCTTCATTAGATCAATCAGCTCAACAAATCACATTTTATTTGTCACTTGCACCGAATACGACAGGTAGACCTTACCCTGAAATGCTTACTTACAAGCCCTTAACAAACAATGTAGTTCAACAAATAGACTTTAGAAAATATTTACTAAATAAACTAAAGTAAAAAATCGAACAAAAAGTAACACAAATAACAATAACGAGACAGGAATCTTGGCCGCAGTGATGTGCTAGGCAGTACGGACTACCCTCTGTAGCGCCTTACGATCAGATGCTGAGCAGTTGCTATACCAGGTGGTGATGCAACCGGTCAGGATGCTCTCGATGGTGCAGCTGTAGAACTTTTTGAGGATTTGGAGACGCAAATCTTTTCAGTCACCTGAGGGGGAAAAGGTATTGTCGTGCCCTCTTCACAACTGTCTTGTTGGTGATGTGGACACCAAGGAACTTGAAACTCTCAACCAGCTCCACTACAGCCCCGTCAATGTGGGCCTATTCGGCCCTCCTTTTCCTGTAGTCCACGATCAGCTCCTTTGTCTTCCTCACATTGAGGGAGAGGTTGTTGTCCTTGTACCACACTGCAAGGTTTATGACCTCCTCCCTATAGGCTGTCTCATCGCTGTCTATGATTAGGCCTACCACTGTTGTGTCGTCAGCAAACTTACTGATGGTTTTGGAGTGGGTGAACAGGGAGTACAGGAGGGGACTAAGCACGCACCCCTGAGGGGCCCCAGTGTTGAGGATCAGCGTGGCAGATGTGTTGTTGCCTACCCTTACTACCTGGGGGCGACCCTTCAGGAAGTCCTGGATCCAGTTGCAGAGGGAGGTGTTTAGTCCCAGGGTTCTTAGCTTAGTTTGCCAAGTTTGTTGTTTTTGTTACTGGTCTGGTGAGAGAAGACTCATGACTGATTAATATGGAAATATGTGATTGATGGGTCAGAGACGGACTCTGACTGAGGTAGATTGATTGGAGAGTGGGAGAGTGTTGCTGGCTATAAGAGGCTGGAGGGACATGGTGCCAGACAGAGGGGCACTGGAGGGCCAGAGGGGTAATAGAGAGAAGCAGAGGGAGGTAGGGAGAGTTCACTGTTATCCAGTGTGAGCCATTGATCCATGCCCCCAAACTGTAAATTAACACCTGCAGAAAAGCATGAAAATGTAAACCCTAATTGCTTTCCACTCTTGATCCCGACCCAAGGCGATCGATTTGAGTGGCGTAGGAGAAAGACACTGAGGGCCACCGAAGCTATTGGAAAACTATCCATTTTGCCTTGATTAATTTAAGTCCAGTCAACCATTCTAAGGCTGTTCTGATGTTAAAAACCATTTGCTATTCATTGAACTGTCAGACATGTGTCTGTATAACAAGTGCATGTCTCTTTGAACACCTTGACAGACTCATCTGTCAAGGCGTTCAAACATCATGTTACCTGGCAGACATGTCTGGGTCAATGTATCTATCATATACTGTAACTACCCCACTGTGTATTTGACAGACAAATAACATAAGCCATTTAGCTGACAATTCTATTCAAAGTGACTTAGAGTCACACATGCATACATTTCACATATGGTTGGCCCCAGGAATTGAACCCACAACCTTGGTGGTGCAAGCACCATGCTATACCAACTGAGCTACAGAGGACCATAATGTGCACAAGGTCTGTCATGTCATGTTTTCAATCGATTCCAGACCCCACTTTCATATGTTTGTCCATTAACGGTAATGTCAAACCTCGTGACAGGATGATTGTTGAGTGACAAGGGAAAGATTAGTGTTTGTAATGACATGTAATACTGTTGGCCGTGCTGCTTCATCTGTACCACAACTCACTAGAAAGATATTTGTTATCTCCATGAGGTTAACCTCTACAGGTAAAGGTGGAA
This sequence comes from Salmo trutta, assembly GCF_901001165.1. Lineage (NCBI taxonomy): Eukaryota > Metazoa > Chordata > Actinopteri > Salmoniformes > Salmonidae > Salmo > Salmo trutta. The sequence continues at coordinate 23,020,393 of NC_042970.1, read as the reverse complement.
TAACATATGAGAAATCTGTTATACAGTACTTTATCCATCATGGTCCTGCCAATAGTGTGACAGACAGACGGACCGACAGATAGACCATGTTTGTGATGACCAGTCCTGCTCTGGTAATCCACATCCCCTTCATACTGTTCGGGAGAGGAGGAAACAGGAGGGGTTGTGGTTGTGACTTTTGTGTTGGTGGTAGGAGAGGGGGAAGGGGAAGTACAGTAGGGGTGGAATGGGCCACTGGGGAGTGAGGAATGGATCCTAGCCCATAGAATGGCACTTTCCCAGCAGCCAAGGTCACTGAGAAAGAGATATCCTGGCCTGGATTCAGAAGATCTGGAGCTCTACATTAACCCTGAGTCTCTCCTTTAGCCCCTGTGGATCTCTGACTGCCTACACGTACTGGATCACACAGAAAGGGCTGCCAAGTTAAGGCCTGCTATTTAAGTTGGGGTGTCAGTTTGGCTTTTTACGATGATGATCTTATGATTGAGATGAGGAAGTCTGCTGCTGTTTGCCACTGTCTTACCAATTTGCACTATATATACAAAAGTATGTGGACATCCCTTCAAATTAGTAGATTCGGCTATTTCAGCCACACCTGTTGCTGACAGGTGTATAAAATCGAGCACACATCCATGCAATCTCCATAGAGAAACATTGGCAATAGAATGGCCTTACTGAAGAGCTCTGTGACTTTCAACGTGGCACGTGACATAGGATGCCACCTTTCCAACAAGTCAGTTCGTCAAATTTCTGCCCTGCTAGAGCTGCCACGGTCAACTGTAAGTGCTGTTATTGTGAAGTGGAAATGTCTAGGAGCAACAACGGCTCAGCCGTGAAGTGGTAGGCCACACACGCTCACACAATGGCACCACCGAGTGCTGAAGTGAGTAAAAATGGTCTGCCTTCGGTTGCAACACTCACTACCGAGTTCCAATCTGCCTTTGGAAGCAACGTCAGAACAATAACTATTCGTCGGGAGATTCATGTGTGTAAAGCTCGCCGCCTTTGGACTCTGGAGCAGTGGAAATGCATTCTCTAGAGTGATGAATCACACTTCACCAACTGGTAGTCCAATGGACGAATCTGGGTTTGGCGGATGCCAGGAGAACACTACCTGCCCGAATGCATAGTGCCAACTGTAATGTTTGGTGGAGGAGGATTAATGGTCTGGGGCTGTTTTTCATGGATCGGGCTAGGCCCCTAAGTTCCAGTGAAGGGAAATCTTAACGCTACAGTATGCAATGACATTCTAGACGATTCTGTGCTTCCAACTTTGTGGCAACAGTTTGGGGAAGGCCTTTTGCTGTTTCAGCATGACAGTGCACAAATCAAGGTCCATACAGAAATGGTTTGTCGAGATTGGTGTGGAAGAACTTGACTGGCCACAGAGCCCTGACCTCAACCCCATCAAACAACTTTGGGATGAATTGGAATGCCGACTGCGAGCCAGGCCTAATTGCCCAACATCAGTGCCCGACCTCACTAATGCTTTTGTGGCTGAATGGAAGCAAGTCCACGCAGCAATGTTCCAACATGTAGCAGAAAACCTTCCCAGAAGAGTGGAGACTGTTATAGCAGCAAGGGGGGACCAACTCCATATTAATGCCCATGATTTTGGAATGAGATGTTTGACAAGCAGGTGTCCACATACTTTTGGTCATGTAATGTACATATTGTCTGTATTATCACTGCTGTAGACATGATACTCTGGACTATTTAATTCCCTTGCACGGAAAGCCATATGCTGCTTATAATGAGGGCAGGGGGTTAGTGTCCCTGAGAGTTGTTTGACAGGCACATACAATTGGCTGGCCCTATAGAAATGACTAACGCACACGTAGACAGTGCATATTTTGCAGCACACGGTGTAAGGAGAAGTCAGTGTGGCGTGGAGTATAGTAAATACCATTCTGCTGTCATGCAAACTACAGCTCATCTTTCAACCCCTCTGGTGAGGCAGCGTTTTAATCTCAGCTCTCTCGCCCTCTCTCTCTCGCTCTCTCTCTCCTTCTGTCTCTCCCTCTTTTCCATTCCAAAGGATTGATTTTTACTTTGCAGGTATTACTTTACCATTTTCAATTTAGAGAGGATTCTGCATTCAAAGTGTTCAATATAAATCCTTCTCGCTGCTCGTATAATGAAAAACAAGTTTCCAGGTTTTTCTGTTCAGAGCAAAAAAAGTAGCTTAATGGAAAACATGTTCATTGCAGCACACGAAGTGGCAGAGTATCAATTGTTGAAAATGATCAGACGTGTCGCCTGGAGCACCAGACTTTTACATTTTTTACGATGGTGTTTGTCCAGCTTAGTCCTGGCTAAACTAATTTATTTTATTATAGTCTTAACTTGTATTTATTCAGGGTAGCCCAATTGAGACCAGGGTCTCGTTCCCAATGGTGTTCTCACAATAGGAAGAACAATTTACATTACAATTAAAACAAGAAAAGAAAAATAACCACAAGGCACAACCTCAACACCACAATTTCAACAAATAAACCACTAGAATCAATTGAAACAACTCCACTCCTCAATGAATTCATTCAACACCAAAGTCCTAAACTGCCCTAGCGGCACCAGGGAATCAAGATGCAAGGAATTTTGTAAGTTATTCCAACAATGTGATTCACTGAAACTAAAGGAGGAATTGGTCGAGACCAGAGGGACCTCAAAAGTAAACCAATCCTGTGAGCGGGTTTGGTAGCTCATTCTTTTATACGTTAGCAATGAAGTTAGGTAAGTTGTAGTAGGGCTTTGTAAACAAAAATGGAGTAATCTATGGGACTTTAATGATGACCAGCAAACCTTTTGATACAGGATGCCGTGGTGAGTATTACAACTGTCAACTGATAAAACGAATGGCGCTATGTTAGACGGCATCCAAAGGTTTAAGAGTAGTGGCTGCTGCAATCTGGTAAATGGTGTCACCATAATCGAGAACTGGCAGGAACGTTGACTGTACAATCTGCTTTCTGCTATTTAGGGAGAGGCAAGACCTATTTCAAAAAATGGGGATATTTTTAACTAGCTCAACCATATGTTTTGTCATTCCAAATGCCCAGATATTTGTAGGCGGGAACCTGATCAATGAGAGAACCATAAAGAGAACAATAAATATGTAGTCCATCTGAAACATTCTTCTGAGAACTAGAGACCTACATGTACAGTTGAAGTCAGAAGTTTACATACACTTAGGTTGGGGTCATTAAAACTCGTTTCTCAACCACTCCACAAATGTATTGTTAACAAACTATAGTTTTGGCAAGTCGGTTAGGACATCTACTTTGTGCATGACACAAGTGATGTTTTCTAACAATTGTTTACTGGCAGATAATTTCACTTATAACTCACTGTATCACAATTCCAGTGGGTCAGAAGTTTACATATACTAAGTTGACTGTGCCTTTAAACAGCTTGGAAAATTCCAGAAAATTATGTCATGGCTTTAGAAGCTTCTGATAGGCTAATTGACATCATTTGAGTCAATTGTAGGTGTACATGTGGATGTATTTGAAGGCCTACCTTCAAACTCAGTGCCTCTTTGCTTGACATCATGGGAAAATCAAAAGAAATCAGCCAAGACCTCAGAAAGAAAATTGTAGACCTCCACAAGTTTGGGTCATCCTTGGGAACAATTTCCAAACGCCTGAAGGTACCACGTTCATCTGTACAAACAATAGTACGCAAGTATAAAGACCATGGGACCACGCAGCCATCATACTGCTCAGGAAGGAGACGCGTTCTGTCACCTAGAGATGATCGTACTTTGGTGCAAAAAGTGCAACTCAATCCCAGAACAACATCAGCAAAGAACCTTGTGAAGATGCTGGAGGAAACAGGTACAAAGGTATCTATATCCACAGTAAAACGAGTCCTATATCGACATAACCTGAAAGGCCGCTCAGCAAGGAAGAAGACACTGCTCCAAAACCGCCATTAAAAAGCCAGACTATGGTCTGCAACTGCACATGGGGACAAAGATCGTACTTTTTGGAGAAATGTCCTCTGGTCTGATGAAACAAAAATGGAACTGTTTGGCCATTATGACCATTGTTATGTTTGGAGGAAAAAGGGGGAGGCTTGCAAGCCGAAGAACACCATCCCAACCGTGAAGCACGGGGGTGGCAGCATCATGTTGTGGGGGTGCTTTGCTGCAGGAGGGACTGGTGCACTTAACAAAATAGATGGCATCATGAGGCAGGAAAATTATGTGGCTATATTGAAGCAACATCTCAAGACATCAGTCAGGAAGTTAAAGCTTGGTCGCAAATTGGTCTTCCAAATGGACAATGACCGCAAGCATACTTCCAAAGTTGTGGCAAAATGGCTTAAGGACAACAATGTCAAGGTATTGGAGTGGCCATCACAAAGCCCTGACCTCAAACCTGTGGGAAGCTTGTGAAAGGCTACCTGAAATGTTTGACCCAAGTTAAACAATTTAAAGGCAGTGCTACCAAATACTAATTGAGTGTATGTAAACTTCTGACCCACTGGGAATGTGATGAAAGAAATAAAAGCTGAAATAAACCATTCTCTCTACTATTATTCTGACATTTCACATTCTTAAAATAAAGTGGTGATCCTAACTGACCTAAGACAGGGAATTGTTACTAGGATTAAATGTCAGGAATTGTGAAAAACTGAGTTTAAATGTATTTGGCTAAGGTGTATGTAAACTTTCGACTTCAACTGTATTTAGTCTAGCCCGCATTAAGTACAAGTTTTAAATCAACCAGGGCTTTCTGTAAGGTAACAATGTCAGATTGCAGCTCTAACATATTCTGGTCAACAGATTGATATTAACAGTTTAACATATATAGAAATAGTAAAGAGAACAGGTCCCAGTACCAACCCATGCGGTACACATTTTGTAATATCCAGGAATCTAGACTTAACAACATCAGAGATCACAGAATAACATGGAAACAAACACAAAGATCACAGCATCTCAGAAAGACTTTGATTGATTGCAAGGTGAGATAATGTTTCCTCCCATCACACATGGGATTGCTGTGTCATTAAGATGGGATTCATATTCAGTGAAGCTAAGCGAGAGAGAGAGAAAGAGAGAGATGATGATGGATGAGGGTGGGGTAATTAATTAGTCTATGTGGTGAACAGCCATGGGAGAGCATAGAGGTCAACGTGTGTTTGATTCGTGTGCGGAGGAAGTGAATGCTCTGCTAGCTCTGGTAGCTTCAGACCACCGTTAGGCTGTCTTTAGGGAAAGCGGAGGAGGGTAAGCCTGGGGATTGCTAATACTTCACTGAGCAGTCTCTATTAAGCCAATGCTGTCACTGTATGAGTCTGTTCTTCTCACTGTATGAGAGAGTAGGCTACAGTTCAGCCTGTTCTCTCTCCATCTGTATATTGCTACAGTGTGTACAGTGATGCACAGGAACTTCACTGTATCCTGTGTTTTTTTTTATAATAAGAAGTGAAGACGTGCTTAAAGAGACTTGCTTCCCTGTAACCTTGGTTACGCCGACTGCAGAAAAACTTTACCAAAAAAGGTGAAACAGGATGTGAATTTGAAAAACGAATATGTCTATATCTTGACTCAGACATTTAACCTTCCAATCCTATCCAGTTAAAGAGAGAATAATGATGCCTTCTTGGCAGCTTGAAGTACATATAGTGCAAGTGATTTTATGGGAGAAAATAAGATCATGCAGGACAAATACCACACATGCTCTGGCTCATTGCTTTCAATGGGAATAGAGGTTCTATATAAAACAAATCTGTGACTGGGAACAGAAGCATCAAGACACATGGACGACACAAAGTATATACTTTACTTTATAGGTTTGAATGTCACAGGAATCACTGTGGATTCCTGTGATAGACCAACAATAGGTACAGGCAAACGCACACACATAAACACGCACACACATAAACACGCACACATCCTGGTGCGAAGATGAGAAAGTACCTTTGTTTTGTTTTGTCTAATAGCTAGAGGACGTATTTTGTAGATGTTAATGAGAGGCAATTACTTTTGATTAAAAATAAGATTACTGCCTCTTCATGCAATGTTGCTATATTAAAACAAAATAATGATTAATCACTGTTTGGGCAGACATTATTGTCAACAGTGAGTTTCATTTAAAAAAACGGTACAAAATGCTCTGAGCGAGGAAGAATGAAAAAACAAGCATTTAGAAACATGTACGGGTCTTATCACCAGACTGTTCGCTTGAGGACCTTTTCACCATATTGAAGGGCTGTATTTTCCCTCATTGTGTATGTGTCTGCGTCCGCGCCTGTGTGCCAATGTTATGTGTAGGGTTGCAAAGGGAGGATATATTACTGGAAACCTTCACAGTTTACCAGTAAACTACCAGAATTTTGGTATCTTTCAAGGATTTTATATACAGTACCAGTCAAAAGTTAGAACAAATCTACTCATTGCCGGGTTTTTCTTAATTTTACTATTTTCTACATTGGAGAATAATAGTGAAGACATCACAACTACGAAATAACACATATGGACTCATGTAGTAACCAAAAGTGGTAAATAAATCAAAATATATTTTAGATTTGAGATTCTTCAAACTAGCTACCCCTTTCCTTGATGACAGCTTTGCACACTCTTGGCATTCTCTCAACCCAGCTTCATGAGGTAGTCACCTGGAATGCATTTCAATTAACAGGTGTGCCTTGTTAAAAGTTGATTTGTGGAATTTTTTTCCTTCTTAATGCGTTTGAGCCAATCACTTGTGTTGTGACAAGGTAGGGGTGGTATACAGAAGATAGTCCTATTTGGAAAAAGACCAAGTCCATATTATGGCAAGAACAGCTCAAATAAACAAAGAAAAACAACAGTCCATCATTACTTTAAGACATGAAGGTCAGTCAATGGGGAACATTTCAAGAACTTTGAAAGTTTCTTCAAGTGCTGTCGAAAAAACCATCAAGCACTATGATGAAACTAGCTCTCATGAGGACCGCCACAGGAAAGGAAGACCCAGAGTTACTTTTGCTGCTGAGGATAAGTTCATTAGAGTTACTAGCCTCAGAAATCGGCAATTAACTGCACCTCAGATTGCAGCCCAAATAAATGCTTCACGGAGTTCAATTAGCAGACACATCTCAACATCAACTGTTCAGAGGAGACTACGAAAATCAGGCCTTCATGGTCGAATTGCTGCAAAGAAACCACTACTAAAGGACACCAATAATAAGAAGAGACTTGCTTGGGCCAAGAAACACGAGCAATGGACATTAGACGGGTGGAAATCTGTCCTTTGGTCGAATGAGTCAAAATTTGAGATTTTTAGTTACAACCGCCGTGACTTTGTGAGACGCAGAGTAGGTGAACGGATGATGTCCGCATGTGTGGTTCCCACCATTGAAGCATGGAGGAGGAGGTGTCAATATGCTTTGATGGTGATACTGTCAGTGATGAAATTAGAATTCAAGGTACACAACCAGCATGGCTACCACAGCATTCGGCAGTGATACGCCATCCCATCTGGTTTGGGATGGGATGGCGTGACCCAAAACACACCTCCCGGCTGTGTAAGGGCTCTTTCACCAAGAAGGAGAGTGATGGAGTGTTGCATCAGGTGACCTGGCCTCCACAATCCACCGACCTCAACCAAATTGAGATGTTTGAGATGAGTCGGACCATAGAGTGAAGGGAAAGCAGCGTACAAGTGCTCAGCATATGTGGGAACTCCTTCAAGACTGTTGGAAAAGCATTCCAGGTGACTACCTCATGAAGCTGGTTAAGAGAATGCCAAGAGTGTGCAAAGCTGTCATGTTATTTCATTTGTTGATGTCTTCACTATTATTCTACAATGTAGAAAATAGTAAAAAATAAATTAAAAACCCTTAAATGAGTAGATGTGTCCAAACTTTTGACTGGTACTGTATATAAACCATCAACTTAGTGTATACCATTGGTGTTTAGTATGAGGGTTTCAGCATGAAATATCCTTTCTATACAGTATATTATTTACACACTATTTATTTGACTATGTCAGCATGTTTTTTCTGTCAATGTTTTGTCGTCAAAATGGTGGCAGTTGTGAAAAACATTGATGGCTGGAAGAGAAAATAATGCCATTGTTGATTAGATGCTTTTTTCATTAATTAGGTAATTTCCTCTTGAATGATATGGTCTATCTACTAGAAACTCATGGACAAGGATAGAAAAAATGTATACTGTATATGAATAAAAAAAAAAAAGTTATTCAAGTGTAAATTACCAAAGTTACGATACTGTAGATTGCCATAGATTTTCTGTTAAATTACCCAAATTATTGAAGATTATTTTAAACTATGGTAAACTACCAGTAGCTTAACAACCCTAATTGTGTGTGACTGTTTCTGTGCGTGATGACAGGGTGTACTCAGCCCTCTCTCTCTATGTGTCTCTCTCCCGCCGGCAGCGTCCATTGTGATTGGGAAGTGGTGGTGTGAGATGGAGCCCTGTCTGGAGGGAGAGGAGTGCAAGACTCTGCCTGATAACTCTGGATGGATGTGCTCCTCTGGGAACAAGATCAAGACCACAAGGGTGAGACTCTGCACTGGCACTAGAGTCACTCACTCACACATTCACATGCACACAAACACACACTGAACACAGCACATATAAGTTACTCTCACAATGGCTATAGATTTTGATAGATAAGCTATGTGAATCTGTTATTTAAGTGAGACGTGGTGAGGAGGCCCCACTTAACTACAACCTTTAGAAAATAACAACCTCTCAGGCGGTAACTAGAACCTTAGTGACCATAGTTGGACAAAACACTTCTGATGGAAATGCTTTAGTACATCTACTGATATACTGTGGTAGGATCTCATCTGCTGTCCCATTACTCTAATTTGGGTAATCGTCTCCTGTTATTTGATATAAAATACTCAAACTCAAACAGAAATAAAGCATGCACTAGACACATGACATACACTACATTACCAAAAGTATCTGGACACCTGCTCGTCGAACATCTCATTTCAAAATCATAGGCATTACTATGGAGTTGGTCCCCCCTTTGCTGCTATAACAGCCTCCACTCTTCTGGGAAGGTTTTCCACTAGATGTTGGAACATTGTTGCGTGGACTTGCTTCCATTCAGCCACAAAAGCATTAGTGAGGTCGGGCACTGATGTTGGGTGATTAAGCCTGGCTCCCAGTCGGCTTTCCAATTCCTCCCAAAGGTGTTCGATGGGGTTGAGTTCAGGTCTCTGTGCAGGCCAGTCAATTTCTTCCACACTGATCTCGACAAACATTTTCTGTATGGACCTCGCTTTGCGCACGGGAGCATTGTCATGCTGAAACAGCAAAGGGCCTTTCAACAAATGTTGCCATAAAATTGGAAGCACAGAATCGTTTTGAATGTCATTGTATGTTATTGCGTTAAGATTTCCCTAACTAAGGGGCCTAGCCCGAACCATAAAAAACAGCCCCATTTTTCCTCCTCCACCAAACTTTAAACCTGGCACTATGCATTGGGGCAGTTAGTGTTCTCCTGGCATCCGTCAAACCCAGATTCGTCCATCGGACTGCCAGATGGTGAAGCATGATTCATCACTCCAGAGAAAGTGTTTCCACTGTTCCAGAGTCCAATGGCGGCGAGCTCTACACCACTCCAGAGAAAGTGTTTCCACTGTTCCAGAGTCCAATGGCAGCGAGCTCTACACCACTCCAGAGAAAGTGTTTCCACTGTTCCAGAGTCCAATGGCAGCGAGCTCTACACCACTCCAGAGAATGTGTTTCCACTGCTCCAGAGTCCAATGGCAGCGAGCTCTACACCACTCAAGAGAACGTGTTTCCACTGCTCCAGAGTCCAATGGCAGCGAGCTCTACACCACTCAAGAGAACGTGTTTCCACTGCTCCAGAGTCCAATGGCAGCGAGCTCTACACCACTCCAGCCGTCGCTTAGCACTGCGCATGCTGATCAGATGAGTTTTACACGCTACACACTTCAGCACTTGGCGGTCCCGTTCTGTGAGCTTGTGTGGGCTATCATTTCACAGCTGAGTCGTTGTTTCTCCTAGACATTTCCACTTCACAATAGCAGCACTTATAGTTGACTGGGGCAGCTCTAGCAGGGTAGACATTTGACAAACTGACTTGTTGGAAAGTTGGCATCCTATGACAGTGCTATGTTGAAAGTCACTGAGCTCTTCAAGGCCAATCTCCTGCCAATGTTTGGATATGGAGATTGCATGGCTGTGTGCTCAATTTTATACACCTGTCAGCAACGGGGGTGGCTGAAATAGCCAAATTGACTCATTTGAAAGGGTGTCCACATACTTTGTATTTTTTTGTGTTTCTTTGTTGTGAGGTGGGTTTTTAAACTGTAAGCACTAATGACCTGTGCCAGAAAAGTGGAAGCAAGGCAGTGAGAAACATCCTGTTTTTGCCTGAGGGTTAATCTCTTTAGAAAGATAAACTTAGCTAAGAGCAAGTATATTTCCACTGCCAGGCAGTTTGCAAAAAACTAGATGGAAAATCCACCGTAAGAAATGAAAATAATAAAAAGAATAATGTCCCTGAAGCAAGCCGATCTAACACTCCATGACAGGTTGATCACCAGATTTGGATTCATTCGATTGACTCCCCAGACCGAATGCTGCCTCCCCCTTCTCTTAGTGATTCGTAACCATGACTTTGAATAGAAACAGAGACTAATGTGATTGTAGTGAAAGGAACAGCCAGGGAAGGTTGGACCACACAGAGCTTTTCAAGGTTGTTCCGCATGCTTATACAGTACACAGTCTATACTACTTTACTATTCCAAGCCCCCACCCTAAAAGTGAAAAGAAGTTGACCGGATGGTACGATTTTGCCAGCCTGTCAAGGTAAGTGCTCTGATACAGTACAAAGCCAACTTTAAGAATGCATCTCTGAATGCATTCTTTGGACAAAAAAGTGAAAAGTGTTTCCTACGTTTTATGTAACCTTTGAGGAACCTTCTTGTTGCCAGGAATATTTCCTAAATCAGTGGTTCACAAACCTCTCCTTGGGGACCCCCAGTTGTTCCATGTATTTGATCAATTCCAGAGCTAGCACACCTGATTCAACTTGTGAACTAATCATCAAGGTGTATCAGGTGAGCTAGTTCAGGGCTACAACAAAATGGTGAAATGTCTGGGGGTCCCCGAGGAGAAGTTTGAGAACCGCTCTCCTAAATACTCTTCATAGGAATAAATTACTATGTGCAGTACTGAGAAGTGATCTAAACTCATATCAGTGAATAGGAGTGGATCCTGTTTTGTACATTAGGGTAAGAAAGGCAAAGTCTCTACTAAAGGTTTTACTCCTAAATATACACGTCAACATTTTCTCTTGACCCTCTCTTTGCAGAACACTGCGCCATACTCACCTTTTTAGCTCTGGAAGCAAAATGCAGAGGATGCTTCAACAGAAACTGAGCTGCATTCTTGCTTCTGTAAAGGTTAGTCTCTCTCCAGCTTTTCTTCATGTGCACTTCACTTCAAACACAACTATGGGAGTGGGACTGACTGACTGACTCATGTTCACTGATTTCTCATTAACCCACATACTCAGGGAAAATAATCAAGTGTGTGTGTTTACATGCTGTGCATGAGTAGGCAGGCTTGACACAAATACTCTGCGCTATCCCTCCCACTCAAGACTGCAAATTACAGTATAACACATGCAATAATTGCAACACACGTAATCAAAATCATGTTTGTCAACAAATTAAAAAATATCTAGAAATCTAGAAATAAAAAGACATGCATTGCTGGCTGTCAACCCACACACATGCATGCAAACACACACACAAACATGTACACACAAACACAGACACAGAGACACAGGTCCAGCCTTGACCACTTTCTGTCGTGGTCGGATCAGTGTGTAATAGTAGGACCAGTCCCTCTCTCTCGTCCATTCACTCATTTTGTTTCATGTCCTGTATTGCTACTGGGCACTGTGTGAATTAGATTACAGTGCATAGTCCTAGTCTGCCATCCCCAATCTGATGTGTTGATTTTGGACATGACTGCGCGTGTGTGTGCGTGCATGCGTTTGTTTGTGTGTGTGTGTGTGTATGCGTGCACATGTGTGTTTTCTTGGGTGCCGCTCTTGTTGTGTGGGTTCTTATCATCAGGCTGCTTTATGTCCTGATCTGCCTCTGATGGGGGGGGCAGCTATCAGTGGACAGCATAGACAATAGTCAACATAAAAGGGTTTTATTCTCGCTCTGCATTTCTCTGGTTTAATCAACATCTTTCATTCTTTCTGCATTGAGGGCAGATAACCTCATCTGTATTTGTTCTGTTACACGCCAGTAAATCCCGTTTTTATTTTCATTTCACCTGCAGGGTTTAATTTTCTCTTAACAGTCTCAGTGAAATGCAATCAGGCACACATACACACCAACTCATACACATAAATACATCAGCTTACATTTTTTTAATTGGCATGAAAGTAGGACGCTGCCAAAGTGAGTGTCTGATACCCTTGTTTTTTGTCTTTTTTCTTTCTGTCTTTCAGAGAGGGAGCCCTGCTTGCCTGTTCTGTATCAGCAGCAGACAAGGCAGGCCTTTTGTTTGAGGAAGTCACAGTGAAGGGAAGTGGGGAGGGACCCCACCAAACACAAGCCCAGCATAGAGCCACATTACCCGCTCCACTGGCTAAATAGATCAATCCATTTCTGCTCCCACCATACAATTATGTTGTTGACAATTACAAGTAAAAGGGAGAGAGCAAAAGAAAGTGAAATGATAAATCTCATAATTCTGCCTACCTGCCCCTTTTGTTAAAATGATCTAGTTATTTGAAGCCTTCAATATTATCAAGAATACCTACTAGACCAGATGGCCTTAGATTATGATATTGTTATAAGTCTATTAGCCCAAGACTTTGGGAGTTTCCTAGCTGTTGCCTCAGTATTCAGATTCAGTATTTACATTGCTGTTTCAAGAGCCACATGTTGTCTATTAGAAGTACAGAAGGAACCTTTTCGAGCCAGTCACAAACAACAGCAGGATATATCCCATCTGGGAGGCTTGATCAGAGCAAAGTTACCTGCCAGCAGATGCATCACCATCAAATGTGTTGAATAAGGGAAATCATAAAACAATCAATCGAAAACACTCCACTCAAGAAATGATCATCATCAAGCACTCATGTTTTCCACTTCCCATATTTGTTTGGTAACACTTTACATGATCTATCCATCCACATGGTTCATGTAAAGTGAACGGTACTACTTTCTTCTACTCTTTTGTTCTATACCCATTGTCAATGTCACATTAAATTGATCTTGATATATGTTGTTGTTGTCTGGAGTTTTCTGTTCAGTCAGGGTGTTTCATTGCTTTTCAAAGAAGTTGCTCTGCAAATGGAGTAGAAGTGTTCAGCACTTAACGAAAAACAGAAGGAGGGAGAATGTCTAAATTATTTTCGCTAAGGCAATTGTCCTTGGCTCTTTTTACTTACTGAGGTCTGAGTAAATTGCATTTTAATGGGGCTAGTAAATTAGAATGCAGAGGGCTTAGTTTCTAACAGAAAAAAAGCAATAGTTTGAAAATCCTTCTCCAATCCATCCCTACCTGCTGCTGCTCTGCTCATTTCCACAGAAGGGGACAGAACAGAGGACAGCTGAAATGACAGCATTTGCATATAGTTTCCTGTGTTGAGTGTAACAAACCTCTGTGGGATTCAGTCTGTCTCTCTTCTGTCTCTCTGTGGGAGAAGCAGACGTAATGGCAACCTGCTCTGGTTATTTTAGAGGTCACTTTCTGCTGGAACACGGCGGCATTTTGCCATTCGTTGGTTGATAGAGATGATACAGATGCAAATGCTGGACCTGCTAGGCCTTAACGATTAGCTTTCTGACAAGAGGGGCTAGTTCTGTACAGAAGGAAGAGAACACATGGTACGTTCTACACTTTAATGGGTTCCTCGGCTGTCCCCATAGGAGAACCCTTTTTTGTTCCAGGTAGAGCTCTTTTTGGTATCAGGTAGAACCTTCTGTAGAAGCCAAAAGCGTTAATTCTACTTGCAACCAAAAAGGGTTCTACTGAGACAGCCAAAGAAGCCTTTTTAAGGTTCTAGATAGCATCCTTTTTTCTGAGAGTGGTAAAGAGAAAAGAGAGTCAAACTACCTTTGAATGGACATGATCGAGTCGTCATGGTACAGTAAGTCAGGCTTTCCTCTATGGCCTTTATGGTTGTGAAAACTACATCACTCCAAACTTTGAAAAAAGGTGGCATTAATCTTGAAAATGTTGGATGTCATCACAATATCATACCATGTTAGTGAACCATACAAACTATGGCAAGAAAGTTCTTTGAGTAGGAGAGTAGGGTTAACAGATAGTAGATGAGCACAGGACCACTTACAGTACAACATGAGCAGTCTGACCTGTGAGAGAGAAAAGTTATCAACCTCCACATCATTTCACCATCCACTCCCTCTATCTCCAAATTACCACACAGACCTGTCAGTATGAGCTGTGCCCAGGGGCCCAAGGGGTCCCCCAGGGTCCTGTGCCTTGTCTCAATCACACACACAGCTGGCTGTCACTAGCAGAGACCGGTGAATGGAAATGTTATTGTGAGCAGTATGAGGGAGAAACCAGAGCCACTGGGTTTGGGTTTTTAACTAGCCCCACAATATGCAGGGTACCCTATTCTCTGTCTTCATTTCTGGTTCTTACACAGGATTTAGGAAAACAGCAGAGAGCGTCACAGTTTTAATGAGATAGATTGCTGTGAATGTTGTTCTGTAAATTAACATTTGAGGAAATACCAAATATAATATCACATTTTTTAGGAGACGTTAACTTTTAGATGATATATTGAGGCACACTGTCAACCTTAGAAAGCATGGTGTGGGTATAACCAAGAAAATACAAAAGGCATGCAGTAAGTAAAGTGTGTGTAGTCTTTTTCATGAATGTATTGAGAACCTTGTTCAGCCTTGGGACTGAAAAGCCAAGTCTTCAATAGCTGTCTGAGGCCTGCACAATGTGCCATTGAAATCCAGCCAGATTCACTACTGACACTAAATAAGAGTTGTTGAACTAAAATCAAAAGAAAGACGGTCAGGCTTATATCCCTTTTAGCACAACCAAAGTCTTTTCACTGGGCTCAGACAGACAGACTGAAATCCTGAGAGGTGATTGGCTGGTTCTGTTAGAGGAAGCACAGGCTCTTCCAGGACATTGATCGTGGGCAAAGCAGTGTGAAATAACAGGCCAAAATATACCACAGTGATGTTACCCAGAGCAGACATACACACAATGGAAACACACCAAGGTTTTTTTGCACTGAAACTCTGCTATCCTATGGGTGAGAATGTACCTCAGTTTCAATGTTGTTTACTTTCACAAAATCTGTCTCTTTTTTAGCAATAACCAACACAATCTTACACTCAATTTGTGCAAATGTGTACAAAAAGTATTTCAGCAGATTTTGTGCATTTTTGTTTGGCTTAAAAAATAGACATTTTTGTGCGACTTCATTCACAGGAAAACACATTTATTTGGGGAAACTTCGGAAACAACCTTTTGCTCTAATGAAGTTATTAGAGCAATGCATGATGGGCAATGGTGTCCTCCACTGCCACATTTATTTATATATATATATATATATATATATATATATAACAAAAGGCGTTAACAACCCAATATTGTTAATAAACCAGGTTGTCACCAAAATAATTAGAATATAATAGTAGCCTTACATTGTTTTGTTTTTTATTAATGCCAATACTGTTTTCTATGCTTGTTTTCACTTAATACTTTGGGATACTGGTTCACTTGTAGTCAGAAAGGCCCTTTTTCCATGTAGGCAATAGTAGGCCTACACGATTTTCTTAATTTCACATTTCATGGAGCCAACATTACACAATTTTCTTCATAATGCATTTAATACAAGGCTTCACTTTTTTGTGTACATTACATCATTTCTTTCAAAATGCATTTTGTACAAGGCTATGTCGAATTCTATTCGGGTTGCCAGGTTGGTGAAAAAAAATGGTGGTATTGATCGGGGAATGGGGATACATTTTTATAAAGGTAAATTATAATACACACCATAATACACACACACGCACAGAAACCCTTATACACACACACACACTCTGTTTGTACTCATGTTATAGCCAACTCCTGACTTTTGTATGAATTATTTATAATCAAATATTTGTATATAGTATATAAGATAATGTATTCATTATCTTTAAACGTGTTAAATGTTTGTAGTTTGCATCTTTCAGTAATGATTAACATGGTTAAATAGTCAAATGTCTGCTTGATTTAGCTTTTGGTATATTTGGCATTTTTATACATATTCTGTATTTCCACTGAAGAAAGCAATAATGAATCAACACACTACTGTAAATAAATGGCCACTACCTGTTATAAAATGGAAATTGCTCTCCCTAAATGAATGGTGAGAAATGCTCATTCTGAAGCCATTCGGCTATGGGTTTCTCATAATAATGATACAAGTTATATCAGCTTAAAAAGGGTTTATTTACAACCTATGTGGTATAAGATGTTAGGAATAGTGGCATAGGAGAGTCTGAAATTAATTAAATACCCTAACAATAAGCTATGTTCAATGTCAACTGCAATTTCCTGTGAGAAATGTTCAGTCTGAAGCCATTCGGCTATGGGTTTCACAGCCCTATAATAATGATACAAGTTATATCACCTTAAAAAGGGTTTATTTACAACCTCTGGGGTATAAGTTATGTAGGAGAGTCTGACATATAACCCCTAACTTGAGTTTAGTCTTCGCCAGTGAGAACCAAGAGGGGCCTAGCTTCGTCCTTTATGACTGGGAAAGGCCTTGATTCTAGGCCATAGAAAATCCTACATCCATCTCATTAGATCAGAAATTATTCATATTACTGGTTTGCATCCTAAAAAATAATAGTTGTGTTTTTTTGCTTAACACACATATAATTTGTCTTCCCATGTGATGTGGAACATTGTCAGGTTGTTTTATATTTAAGCTTCAGTAACAGAACATCATGGTTGTACTAACACTTTAAACAGGTTGTTTGTAAATGTGTAGAATGTGTTTGTTTTGGGTCCACACTGGTAAATTAACTTAGTTAAAATAAACAGTCAGAGGATTTTCTTCTGAATAACTGGTCAGAGCATAGCACTTTCCATTCAGCTTCAGGCAACATTGATGTAAGGCTTGATCACACCTGTAGTGACTACTTCTATCCATCATGCCCATTGCTGCTTATCCATTGTTCACTAGATATATCAATGTAATTACACCCAACACAATGTGGAAAAACAGAATGCTTCCCACCACTAGATCACATAACTAGACGTGAGCTGGACGTGATCCCAACACTGCCACCAATGTAGCCAAAGAAATTGAAAGCTGCAACAGGGACTCTAACCAGGGTTCATACGTGGCAAAGTGAGCTCCAACAGCCGTTGTCTTGAAATCCTAGTAGGCCTCTGGGCAGAGGCAGTAAGCCAACAATGCTGGCATATGCCTTGTTACAATAGCCTAAAGTATATAACATGATTGACATGACCATAAAAATCATAATGAAACAGCCTTGGAAGTGCCATAAGTGTAAGCCAACATAATTAACTATTTTACATGAACCTGTATTAACTGCATTGATATGACCTAATCGATCATAGTCCAGACTCGTTATAGTTGCAATTACCATGCAGTTGCACCAGGGGAATTGAAACCAAACTGATTTTTTTTTGTTTCTCCACATTTATTTATGAATTACTTTCCCATCATGAAAATGCATCCCCATTCCTTCGTTGATACAAAAAAAACTGACTAATACAGCTTTTTTATTCCAATCTGGCAACCCTCAAAATCTGACATAGCACCAGTATCCCAAAGTATTAAGTGAAAACAAGCATAGAAAACAACATTGGGACTAGTAAAAAATAAAATAAGGCTACGTAAGAATAAATAAATGTGGGATACAATTACATTTTTTCCTATGAATGAAGTCGCACAAAAATGTGTGTCTTTTCCTACGAGTTAAGTCGCACATATTGTTTTATAGTCTCACACGAATTAAACCACATAAAAATGCACGAAATCTGATGAAACACTTTTTGTACATATTTGCATGAACTGAGTGTGAGATTGTGTTGCGATAACAGCAGAGGAGAGGTGAGAGAGACAGGCTGTACAAAGCCTCTCAGTTCAAAAGACATATGGAATGGAGAAATTAATCTGGGTGTAATCCTCACACGTTTGTATGCCTGTGTTCTAAGTGTATGTGTTTCTCTTCTCCTCTTCCCTGTGTGTTTCAGATTCATCCTAGGACCTAACAAAGAGTTCCCTCGCAGGCTCCCAGCCAGGATCCCCTCCCTCCAAATGGACTAAAACCATTATACATCAACGGCGACTGACTGGATTACCTGTGACCGCAAAAAGGATATCCTCTGAAATAAAACAGCTTTGCTAGCGGGGTGCCAAGGATTTTAGACCAGACTAATCCCCTTTTTGATCAATGAGCCTCATGTCGGGAGACTCCACGACAACAACCGCCACACATGCTCTTTTTTTCTCCCCTTCAAAACGAAAACAGCTTAGCCGGGGTTATTTAGATGTTGTAAAAATGTTATTTGAAAACACTAACGCCTCCCCAAAGGTAAACTGGATGATCCTCACTGAGAGTCAGTGCCACTGAGCAGGGGATCCTACAGGATCAGTGGCACATTGGAGGGACATTATGTGGGGATTGCTTTTACCTATTTCATCATCCTTGTCAACGGCATCCATCTTAGAAGCGACAACTCAGCATGCCAGCTTTCCTGTGACTGTGTGGAGCCTGGGCAGTGACCCTGACTGCTGTTCACTCTGCCTACGCAACGCAATGCCGCAGGAACAACAACGAGCGCTGAGTAAACAGACACTGAGAGGTCACAGGGGTCAACCCGGGGGCCCACAGTCACTGTCCATGATTGACATGTCAGTCAGAAGTCTTCTTTGTTGGCATGCTCTATGTAATTCATTGGAGCTTTTTCTTTGTACGTAAGATGCTTTGTGTATATATACATATATAAATCAGTACATATAAAAAGAGTATGTGGGCTCCCTTATACAGTAAACAAAATATTCTGCACAGAGATCCTTTTGTGGGATTCTTCAGTTCTGACCCTGATTATGAAGTACAGTGAATTCCTAGTCAAAGGTAGTGGTTGAATCTCCTCTCTGTGTATAGGACTGTTTGCAGTGTTTGCTTGTATTGAGAATCTCTGGAATAGCCTTACAGGATCATCGTGAGAAGGTATTGGTCTTTTTCACCATTCAGCAATGTACTTGGAAGATAGGAATCTCTTTAGCTTCTGTAAAGATGATAAAAACACTATACAGAACTGTCTAACAAAACAAACTATAATCAATAGCGACCCACGTCCTCTTTTCTGTGCTAAATTAGAGATAACAGTGCAACTGGGCCCAGTATCTGAGAGTTAACGCCTGTTCTTATTTCATTTCCTGTGTCTGCTATGGAGAATGAGTGTGGACTTGGCTGTCAATCAATCAAATGTATTTATAAAGCCCTTTTTACATCAGCCGATGTCACAAAGTGCTATACAGAAACCCAGCCTAAAACCCCAAACAGCAAGCAATGCAGATGTATAAGGTGAGCCAGGTAGCCTAGTGGTTAGAGTGTTGGGCCAGTAACCAAAAGGTTGCTAGATAAAATCCCCAAGCTGACAATGTAAAAATCTGTTGTTCTGCCCCTGAACAAGGCAGTTAACCCACTGTTCCTAGGCCGTCATTGTAAATAAGAATTTGTTCAAAACTGACTTGCCTAGTTAAATAAAGGTTAAATTAAAAAAAATAAAAAGAAGCATGGTGACTAGGAAGAAACCTAGAGAGGAACCAGGCTCTGAGGTGTGGCCAGTCCTCTTCTGGCTGTGCCGGATGGAGATTATAACAGCACATGGCCAAGATGTTCAAACGTTCATAGATGACCAGCAGGGTTGTTGCGTGTAGATTCCACACTGACACAGTAGGCAGGTTTCCATTGACCCAGGTTTATCTGACAAAAGCAATGTCTCCCAAAAAATCATTGCAACATTTGTAATGGCAGATGTAGGAGACATTTTCTAAAGATCAAATACATTTTTTATCAGTTCGACAGTTTCTTTACTGCAACAAATGATGATGGAAACTGTGTTTTTTGAATAAAATATGATTGCTGAATCATTTTGAAGGTACGCGGGGCATGTGATGTTATCGTGTAACTATAAAACTTCACTCCACATTTAATTGTAAATGCCTACTGCTTGCAAAATCCATTTATTCAACTAGAAAAATTATGTTTCTTTGCAAGACAAAGATTGTCTTGACTTTCAAGAATGCCTGAATTGCTTTACATTGCAATTTGAGGTTTCACCATCAAATTGTTTCAGGTCTCTACTAGGCCTACATGACTACAATGGCACGGACTGTAGGCACGAGAATTATTAGAATATGGCAAATATTAGTCAATTCTTGCATTCTATCCATGCTGGCTTTTGCGGGCTACCTGCCGTAACGTCATTACGTCCAGCTGTTTTTTCCCCCGACATGGCAGTAGACATGGCAGTACACTGGAAACGCACTGTGGCATGCAACTGTCGCATCTACAGTACTTCTATGCGAACCTTCTAAATGTCGACAAAAATTCACTGGACAAGTTAAGGGAAACCTAGCTACTGAAAGCCTTTCCAATGGAGATATTGAAAAAGACATTGAGAAAGTTTTAGCCACATTCGA
Organism: Salmo trutta; assembly: GCF_901001165.1. Classification (NCBI taxonomy): domain Eukaryota; kingdom Metazoa; phylum Chordata; class Actinopteri; order Salmoniformes; family Salmonidae; genus Salmo; species Salmo trutta. The sequence goes on along the minus strand of NC_042970.1, from coordinate 22,999,685 downwards.
CAGACATGCAGTACCCCGATTAGATATACATACAGCCTTATCAGAATTAAAACAATTTTCTATACTGAATTGCCTGTCTCATTTTCCTAGGTTTACTGTTTTAATGTAGATTTTGTTTCTTAATATGTGGTGCATACATTCACAAGTTCCATCTATATTATGAACAGATATGTACTCTACCATTCGTCTGAGTGAACAACACGTCAACAACACCAGTCATGACTGGTGGAAATATGCATACAAACAGACATGCTCACACACGCACACACACAAATTCATCGCTGATTGTTAATTTACAAAACTCCCTTGGTGCCAAAGAGAATTTATCCAAATAGCACATTCAATAAATGTATGCAATTAGAATAAAGATTTCCAATATCTTTCCAGGGAAAATACCTGGTGATTTTTTTTCAAACCCTCCCCGCTCCACCAGCTATATCTGTTGATGCAGAGCTGTCTGATCGCCCTACAAACACACTTGTGTATATTAGTCATTTAGAAATGCATCTTTTTTGTGCCATTTGGTTCTTGACTGAACAGTCACAGAAGGTATTAAACCGACAGACACATCAATCTCCCTGCGGTATTGTCAGAATCACACAGTCGGATACAGATGTAGGATCTTGATTTGAACCAGTTTGCTACAGCAGGAAAATAATCCTGCAGAACCAGGAAATTTGAATTATGTGGATTATAATTAATGAAAACATTTTGTTGGGGTTGATAATTTGCATTAGGGCAAATCAAGTCTGATATTTTGAAGTGAAAATTACAAACATTGGAACCCTTTATAAACCTTGAATACATTACAAGTTTGCATTTCCTGATGTGCAGTAAAATTCCCAACATTAAGATCCTACATTTGTATACCGAGAGAGATCCAGAAAGAGAGAGGGAATGTGTGTTTTCTTCCTCAATGAGCCGTTCCCATCCCCTCTTTGTTTGTTTCATATCTAATAGGATTTGGAGCGTCCCGTAGTCTCACTGTGTCTGTACAGAACAACGGGACTGAGTGTGTGTATAGCAGTGTGTGTGTAGAGAGAGGAGCGGGAGAATCCAGTTTATGAATTTTATGAAAAAAGATATGGCACTGTGAAGATTATCCTTAAATGTATGAGGATGGACAAATCAATGGGTTTTTTTCTCTCCGTGTTTATGCTGGTTCTAAAGTAGATTGTGTTTAAAGGGTACTCTGGGATGTGCTGGAAGAGAAGTAGAGATACCGTTCGTTCTTTCCTCTCTTTTATTCACTCCACTCCTGTGCAGAGATGATGGAGTCATGCTGTGGAGAGTCCTGCTCCATTTTAGGTAGAGCAGAACACACCCTGCATAGATAACAGACCTCGGTTCTCTCCCTCTTTGCATTATTATTACTATTTCACAGGAGACACATCGGTAACACTTTATTTCCATTTGTAGGTGCTCTATAGACTATCAGTAACATTTCAACTATCTACTAACACTAGCTCTAACCTTAACCCGTCTCCTAACCCTAAACTTAACCTTTACCCTAACTCTTACTCTAAACCTTACCCTAACCCTAACTGTAACCTTAACAAGCAGTTGCTTATCAACAGATTGTTTGTTGATAGTATGACAGATGGAAAATCCGGACTATCCAAATAAAATGTGACCCACACATCAATCACCAGCACATCAATCTCTCAGCACAGAGATGATCGAACACTCCACTGGTTAATCAAGTGTTCAATGGGATGGATTTAAGTCTTCCAACACAACTTCCATTAACTTTCTACAGGTACAACATCTACTATGGTTGGCTATATCTGGTAAATCCACTTTCTATCAGACTGTAACTCGTGAGTTCAATGATTCATGAGTTCACTCTGTGGAAGGTAGTCTTGAGTTCAGTGTCTTCAAAGCCTGTAAGGTAGTCCTTAATGTACTATATAACCACAGTAATAGGCACCGTGACTCATCCCAAATGTCAGCTTTCCACTGATCTCTTCCGGACACAGACATCTAAAGGCCCCCAAACATAATTAATAACCTCAAACTTCTTCTTAATGATAGCTGTTCAGTGGCTGACACGTCCAACTTTGATGCTTAGTTATTAGCCCAGATCCATTTGTTGAGGAAATGACATCGGAGAAATGAAACGGCCACAGTATAGTAGATTTTGAGTTCTTTATCAAAGAGCAGCAAATGTGAAATGGGCCATTATTATTATAGCAGGAGTGTCAGCACAGCTAACATGACTAAACTACTGTAGCGTAGAACAGAGAGCTAAAGTCTTTATTCACTCCAACAGGAAATTGCAATCAACTTGATGTATAAACAAAAACTTTTGAATAATTGTGAAGATGGAAATGTAGTTATATTAGTCCATGATTGGTAGTATGTGTGTTGATATTTTGCTGTAAAACGTAATTATCCCTTATATAGATTAAAATCAAATCAGATTTTATTTGTCACATGTGCTGAATACAACAGGTGTAGACCTTACTTACAAGCCCTTAACCAACAATGCCGTTTTAAGAAAATACCAAAAAAATAAAAGTAAGAGATAAGAATAACAAATAATTAAAGAGCAGCAGTAAGTAACAATAGGGGGCTATATACAGCGGGTACCGGCACAGAGTAAATGTGTCAATGTGCGGGGGCACCGGTTATTCGAGGTAATTGAGATAATTAAGTACATGCAGGTAGGGTTGTTAAAGTGGCTATGCATAAATAATAACAGAGAGTAGTAGCAGTGTATGGGGGTGTGTGCAAATAGTCTGGGTAGCCAATTGATTAGCTATTCAGGAGTCTTATGGCTTGGGGGTAGAAGCTGTTTAGAAGACTCTTGGACCTAGACTTGGCGGTCTGGTACCGGTTTGCCGTGCGGTAGCAGAGAAAAGAGTCTATGACTAGGGTGGCTGGAGTCTTTTATGATTTTCCTCTGACACTGCCTGGTTATGAGGTCCTGGATGGCAGGAAGCTTGGCCTCGGTGAGGTATGGGCTGTACGCACTACCCTGTGTAGTGCCTTGCGGTCGGAGGCAGAGCAGTTGCCATACCAGACAGTGATGCAACCCATTAGGATGCTCTCGATGGTGCAGCTGTAAAATATTTTGAGGATCTGAGGACCCATGCCAAATCTTTTCAGTCTCCTGAGGGGAATAGGTTTCGTCGTGCCCTCTTCACGACTGTCTTGGTGTGCTTCGAACATGTTAGTTTGTTGTTGATGTGGACGCCAAGGAACTTGAAGCTCTCAACCTGCTCCACTACAGCCCCGTCGATGAGAATGGGGGCGTGCTCGGGCCTCTTTTTCCTGTAGTCCACAATCAACTCCTTTGTCTTGATCACGTTGAGGGAGAGGTTGTTGTCCTTGCACCACATGGTCAGGTCTCCGACCTCCCTATGGGCTGTGTCATCGTTGTCGGTGATCAGGCCTACCACTGTTGTGTCATCAGTAAGCTTAATGATGGTGTTGGAGTTGTGCCTGGCCGTGCAGTCATGAGTGAACAGGGAGTACAGGAGGGGACTGAGCACGCACCCCTGAGGGGCCCCCGTGTTGAGGAACAGCGTGGCGGATGTGTTGTTAACTACTCTTACCACCTGTGGGCGGCCCGTCAGGAAGTCAAGGATCCAGTTGCAGAGGTAGCTGTTTAGTCCCAGGGTCCTTAGCTTAGTGATGAGTTTTGAAGGCACTGAGTTGTTGTCAATGAATAGCATTCTCACATAGGTGTTCCTTTTGTCCAGGAGTTTTGAGGGTGCTGAGTTGTTGTTGTATTGACGCTTTGCCTGTTTGATGGTTTGTTGGAGGGCATAGCAGGATTTCTTATAAGCTTCCGGGTTAGAGTCCCGCTCCTTGAAAGCGGCAGCTCTACCCTTTAGCTCAGTGCGAATGTTACCTGTAATCCATGGCGAGGGAGAGCTTTGTACGCGTCTCTGTGTGTGGAGTAAAGGTGGTCTAGAATTTTTTTCCCTCTGGTTGCACATTTAACATGTTAATAGAAATTCAGTAAAACTGATTTAAGTTTCCCTGCATTAAAGTTGCCAGCCACAAGGAACGCGGCCTCTGGATGAACGTTTTCCTGTTTGCTTATGGCGGAATACAGCTCATTTAGTGAGGTTTTAGTTCCAACCTCGCTCTAGACAGCTATGAAAAAAACAGATGAAAACTCTCTGGGTAAATAGTGAGGTCTGCAGCTTATCATTAGATGCTCCACCTCAGGCGAGCAAAACTTTGAGACTTCCTTAGATATCGTGCACCAACTGTTGTTTACATAAATGCATAGGCCCCCGCCCCGTGTCTCTTACCAGAGGCTACTGTTCTGTCTTGCCGATAGAGTGTATAACCCGCCAACATGTTCTTAATGTCGTCGTTCATCCACGACTTGGTGAAGCATAAAGTATTACAGTTTTTAATGTCCCGTTGGTAGGATATACATATTTTTTACATTGTAGTCATTTAGCAGACGCTCTTATCCAGAGCGACTTACAGTAGTGAATGCATACATTTCATGCCTTTTTTTTTTCTTAAAAAATAATTTTGTACTGGCCCCCCGTGGGAATCGAACCCACAACCCTGGCGTTGCACACACCATGCTCTACCAACTGAGCCACAGGGAAGACCTGTGGCTCATGCTTTCAGTTCATCCCATTTATTTTCTAGCGATTGAACATTAGCTAGCAGAACGGAGGCCAAGGGCAGATTAGCCACTCGTCGCCTGATCCTCACAAGGCACCCTGATCTTTTGCCTCAAAAAATTTCCTTCTCCAGCGAATCACTGGGATCAGAGCCTGGTCGGGTGTCAACAGTATATCCCTCGCAGTCGACTCATTGAAGAAAAACTCTTCATCCAGTTTGTGGTGAACAATGCCAGTTCTGATGTTTGGAAGCTCTTTTCGGTCATAGGAGACAGTAGCAGCAACATTATGTACAAAACAAGTCCCGAACAACACGAAAAAACTAACAAAATAGCATGATTGGTTGAGGACCGCTAAGACGGCAGCCCTACCCACCGGGCCATCACTAAGCCCGACGGCTCACTCTGTATAATGAACTTCTCAGAATATTTTAGAAACTCTTTAGACCACCTTATTTTTCCACATTTTGTTAGGTTACAGCCTTATTCTAAAATGTATTAAATTGTTTTTTTCCCCTCATCAATCTACCCACATTACTCCATAATGACAAAGCAAAAGCAGATTTTTAGAAATATTTGCAAATTTGCTGAACTTAATCAAACAGATATCACATTTACATAAGTATTCAGACCCTTTACTCAGTACTTTGTTGAAGTACGTTAAGGCAGCAATTACAGCCTCGAGTCTTGGGTATGCCGCTACAAGCTTGGAACACCTGTATTTGGGGAGTTTCCCATTATTCCCTGCAGATCCTTTCAAGCTCGGTCAGGTTGGATGGGGAGCGTTGCTGCACAACTACTTTCAGGTCTCTGCAGAGATATTCCATCGGGTTCAAAATTCACCGAACTTATTGTGGGTAGCTTGTGGAAGGCTACCCGAAACGTTTCACCCAAGTTAAACAATTTAAAGGCTATGCTACCAAATACTAATTGAGTGTATGTAAACTTCTCAACCACTGGGAATGTGATGAAAGAAATAAAAGATTAAATAAATAAATAAATAATTCTCTCTACTATTATTCTGACATTTCACATTCTTAAAATAAAGTGGTGATCCTAACTCACCTAAGACAGGGAATCTTTTGTAACGGCCGTCGTTGAAGAGAGTAAACCAAGGCGCAGCGTGGTTAGTGCTCATCATGAATTCATTAAAGATAGAACACTTTAAACAAAAAAACGACAGCCAAACAGTTCTGTCAGGTACTAAACAGAAATTAACTACCCACAAACCCCAAAGGAAAACAGGCTGCCTAAGTATGACTCCCAATCAGCGACAACGATGTACAGCTGTCTCTGATTGAGAGCCATACCAGGCCAAAACAAAGAAATACAAAGCATAGAAAAAAGGACATAGAATGCCCACCCAAATCACACCCTGACCAAACCTAAATAGAGACATAAAAAAGGCTCTCTCAGGTCAGGGCGTGACATATTTACTAGGATTAAATGTCAGGAATTGTGAAAACTGAGTTTAAATGTATTTGGCTAAGGTGTATGTAAACGTCCGACTTCAACTGTATACTGTAGGTAGGGGTTAAGTGACTATGCAACAGTATAGATAATATACAGTAGCAGCAGTGTATGTGCAGAAAAGTTAGTGAGTTAGTGCAAAAAAGAGTCAATGTAGGTAGTCCGGGTAGCCATTTGATTAGCTACTTAGCAGTCTTGTTTAGAAGTCTTATGGGGGTAGAATGTGTTCAGAGTTCTGTTGGTTCCAGACGTGGTGCACTGGTACCGCTTGCCATGCGGTAGCACAGAGAACAGTCTGTGGCTTGGGTGGCTGGAGTCTTTGACATTTTTGGGGTGTTCCTCTGACACCGCCTGCAACTGTAGAACTTGTTGAGGAACTGAGGGACCTCGCCAAATCTTTTCAGCCTCTTGAGGAGGAAGAGGCGCTGTCGTGCACGACTGTGTTGGTGGGTTTGGACCATGATAGATCCTTAGTGATGTGGACACTGAGGAACTTGAAGCTATCGACCCGCTCCACTACAGCCCCATCGATGTGCATGGGGGCGTGCTCGGCCATTCGTTTCCTGTAGTCCACAATCAGCTCCTTTGTTTTACTGACATTGAGCAAGAGGTTGTTGTCCTGGCACCACGCTGCCAGGTCTCTGACGTACTCTCTACAGGTTGTCTCATCATCATTGGTGATCAGCCCTACCAGCGTTGTGTCTTCTGCAAACTTAATGTAGTCATGAGCAGCCACGCAGTCTTGGGTGAACAGGGAGCACAGGAGAGGACTAAGCACACGCCCCTGAGGTGTGCTATGGGATGATAGTGATTTATACAGGTTACCTTGGCGTTCTTGGGCCCAGGGACTATGGTGGTCTGCTTGAAACATGTAGGTATTACTGATTGGGTCAGGGAGAGGTTGAAAATGTCAGTAAAACACACATGCCAGCTGGTCAGCGCATGCTCTGAGTACGTGTCCTGTTAATCCGTCTGGACCTTAGCTTAGTGAATGTTAACTTGTTTAAATGTCTTACTCACATAGTCGAACGGAACAGCTGGTGTTCTCACGCATGCTGTTACTTGCCTCGAAGCGAGCATAGATGTCATGGTTCCACCTGTCACCAGAGGCCGGCAGAGATCGTCCTAGTGACATTAACAACAATCAGGTGTGTCCTATTTACTCATTATGATTTCCCTGTTAAAAGACGAGTGTTTTCTGTTGTCCTTTGCAGAAGCTTGAATTGTTTATCATGTGTGTTCGTTTCCTAAGTGAGGTTTCAAGAGTTAGTGTTTGTTGTTTTGTACTGTGTACTGTGATCCTGCGGCTACCTTTTCTCTGTAAAGTATTATGTTTATCCTTAACCACTGATTCCTCATCTGGTCTCTTCTCTGCACCTGGGTCCAATCTCACCACGTCACAATAAAAGGCATTTAGCTCGTATTGTTGGCTCGTGTTACTGGGTAGCTCGTGGCTTGGTTGTATGTTGGATTTACCACCTCATAGAGAATCTCGTCATGCTGCACTTCACTTCCTGTTGAATGTGGAACGAGGAAGAGCATGGTTTTGTTTGTTTGAAAAGTTTATTGTTTGAAAGTGTATTGGAAAGTTCTTGGTAGCTAGCGTCTTATTTTGCATCGCGCGATGCAGTTGGCATCAGTTTCTGGGACTGCTTGTCTCTTTCCAGTGATCCTGCCACCCAAGGACGGGTCTGAGGAGCCATTTGGCGTTGCAGCTAGTCTAGCTGCTAGCTAGCTGCACATCAAGCTAGCTGGGTTTTCTTTAACGCAGCCCGCGATGCGATTGGCCATTGTGACTGGGACCACGGATTGTCCTGGGTCTGTGGCTGTCTAGATCCCTGCTGTTTGTTGTTTTCAATTTCCCCCATGACCTGCCCTGTCTGGAACTGCGAGGAGTAATAGTGGAACCTACGTTGCTAGCTACCATGACAAAGACCAAAGCCGGCGGGAGTACTGTTGAAGACAGTGGTGTCTATCTATCACACGTGAAGGATCTTTTAAACAAACAAAAAGAGACCTACAAGCAGTTGTTACAACAACAAGAAAATAGCTTCAAGTGTTTTGTCCAAATACTCCTGGATTCTACTAATAAAAGAATGGATGACCTGACCAGAGAGGTCCAGGACCTGAAGAACAGGTTGTGGTTCTCCCAGGATCAGCTCGATGAGTTGAAACAGGAGAATGCCAAGATGACAGCAATCTTTAAGTCATTGAGAGAGGACATCAGTTCAGTGTGTATCAATGATAACAATGACAGATAAATCAGACTATCTCGAGGGACAATCAAGGCGGAGCCACATGGTTGTGGATGGAATTGCAGAATCTCCACATGAGACCTGGATGGAGTCTGAGGACAAAGTGAGGGAAATGATCTCTGATAAATTGAAGATGGACCACAGGAAGATAGAGGTGGAGCGCGCCAACAGGACTGGAAAACCCACCACCGGCCCAGGTGATAGGCACAGGCCAATGGTGGTCAACTTCCTGAGGTTCAAGAACAAGGTAGCTGTTCTGGAAAGAGCCAAGAACTTGAGAGGAACGTTTAACTTCCTCTATCCTGAAGCTGTGTTCCAGAAGAGGAAAGAACTGATCCGAGCCACGAAAGCTGCCAGAGCCCGTGGGGACATTGCTTACATCCGCTACGATAGGCTCATTATCCACCCTCCCTCCCAGAAGCCTGGAAGGGATGAGACAACCAAGCCTATGGGTTCGTAGCTTCAACCCCGCAGTGCACGCACATACGCGCGCGCACACACACACACACACACACACACACACACACACACACACACACACACACACACACACACACACACACACACACACACACACACACACACATACACACACACCAATTGATTAATGGACTGCTGAATGGATTAGCCCTTTCTGAGGCTCTTAGATAATTCATTTGATGATACATCAGTAGCAATACAGGGATATAACATATATAGAAGACACAGAAATGCTTATGGGGGAGGTGTTGCTGCATATATCCAGAGCCATATCCCTGTAATGCCTAGAGAAGATCTTATGTCAAGTATTATTGAAGTGTTGTGGTTGCAGGTTCACTTGGCACATCTAAAGCCTTCTCTTTTGGGGTGTTGCTACAGGCCACCAAGTGCTAACAGTCAGTATCTAAATAATATGAGTGAAATTATTTTTAGTGTATGTGATATAAGCAGAGAGGTCTACTTTCTTGGGGACCTGAATATTGACTGGTCTTCATCAAGCTGTCTGCTCAGAGGAAGCTTCTTACTGTAACCAGTGCCTGTAATCTGGTACAGGTTATTAATCAACCTACCAGAGTGTTTACAAACACTACAGGAACAAGATCACAATATAGTGGCTATATCCAGGAAAGCCATATTTTCTACAGCTGGGCCTAAAATAGTGTATAAGAGATCATACAAAATATTTTGCTGTGACTCTTATGTGGATGATGTTAAAAATATTTGTTAGTCTGATGTGATTAATGAGAAGCATCCAGATGCTGCACTTGATGAATTTATGAAATTGCTTCTTCCAATTATTGATTTTTTATTTAATATTTTTTTCACCTTTATTTAACCAGGTAGGCTAGTTGAGAACAAGTTCTCATTTACAACTGCGAGCTGGCCAAGATAAAGCAAATGTATCTAATAAAGCACCGTACCTTCTCCCCTATGCAATATGGTTTCAGAGCTGGTCATGGGTGCACCTCAGCCACGCTCAAGGTCCTAAACAATATCTTAACCGCCATTGATAAGAAACAATACTGTGCTTGCCGTATTCATTGACCCTGCCAAGGCTTTCGACTCTGTCAATCACCACATCCTCATCGGCAGACTCAACAGCCTTGGTTTCTCAAATGATTGCCTCATATTGGTTCACCAACTACTTCTCTGATAGAGTTCAGTGTGTCAAATCGAAGGGCCTGTTGTCCGGGCCTCTGGCAGTCTCTGTGGGGGTGCCACAGGGTTCAATTCTTGGGCCGACTATTTTCTCTGTATACATCAATGATGTCGCTCTTGCTGCTGGTGAGTATCTGATCAACCTCTACGCAGAAGACACCATTCTGTATACTTCTGGCCCTTCTTTGGACACTGTGTTAACTACCCTCCAGACGAGCCTCAATGCCATACAACTCTCCTTCCGTGGCTTCCAACTGCTCTTAAATACAAGTAAAACTAAATGCATGCTCTTCAACCGATTGCTGCCTGCACCTGCTCGCCCGTCCAGCATCACTACTCTGGACGGTTCTGACTTAGAATATGTGGACAACTACAAATACCTAGGTGTCTGGTTAGACTGTAAGCTCTCCTTCCAGACTCACATCAAACATCTCCAATCCAAAGTTAAATCTAGAATTGGCTTCCTATTTCGCAACAAAGCATCTTTCACTCATGCTGCCAAACATACCCTTGTAAAACTGACCATCCTACCGATCTTCGACTTCGGCGATGTCATTTACAAAATAGCCTCCAATACCCTACTCAATAAATTGGATGCAGTCTATCACAGTGCCATCCGTTTTGTCACCAAAGTCCCATATACTACCCACCACTGCGACCTGTACGCACTCGTTGGCTGGTCCTCGCTTCATACTCGTCGCCAAACCCACAGGCTCCAGGTCATCTACAAGACCCTGCTAGGTAAAGTTCCCCCTTATCTCAGCTCGATGATCACCATAGCAACACCCACCTGTAGCACTCGCTCCAGCAGGTATATCTCTCTGGTCACCCCCAAAGCCAATTCCTCCTTCGGCCGCCTCTCCTTCCAGTTCTCTGCTGCCAATGACTGGAACGAACTACAAAAATCTTTAAAACTGGAAACACTTATCTCCCTCACTAGCTTTAAGCACTAGCTGTCAGAGCAGCTCACAGATTACTGCACCTGTACATAGCCCATCTATAATTTAGCCCAAACAACTACCTCTTCCCCTACTGTATTTATTTATTTATTTTGCTCCTTTGCACCCCATTATTTATACTTCTACTTTGCACTTTCTTACACTGCAAATCTACCATTCCAGTGTTTTACTTGCTGTATTGTATTTACTTCGCCACCATGGCCTTTTTTGCCTATATCTCCCTTATCTCACCTCATTTGCTCACTTTGTATATAGACTTATTTTTCTACTATATTATTGACTGTGTATTTGTTTTACTCCATATGTAACTCTGTGTTGTTGTATGTGTCAAACTGCTTGCTTTATCTTGGCCAGGTCGCAATTGTAAATGACAACTTGTTCTCAACTTACCTACATGGTTAAATAAAATACAAAAATATATACAAGGGACACAACAGGACAAAGACAAAAACGTCTGACTGCTACGTCATCTTGGATCTCCTTGATCTCATTGTGGGGTATTGTGTGCAGATTGCTAAGGATTTTTTCTATTTAATTAATTTTAGAATAAGGCTGTAACATAAAATGTAAAAAAGTCAAGGGGTCAGAATACTTTCCAAAGGCACAGTACATTATTATTGGTCTGAGTGTCTAACACAGCAAGCATGCTCTCAGTTAGTAAATATCAGTAACAATAATCAGGACTTTGTTTTATGTCTTCTCTTTGCTGGAGAGAAAAAGCAAATTGTATTGGAAACACTTTTTATGAAAAGACACCCAATTCCATTTGAGTTGATTTTATAGATTTATTCTCAAACCTTTTTTTGTCACAAAACTTCTTAGGATTAATCTTTTTGTTCATTCATTATCCATACTTACCTACTATTGCCCTTCATCGGGTAATTATGAGAGGATAAATGCAATTATGCACAATCCCAATTATATCCTCAGCCAATAGGCTGTTTGGATTTGGGTAGTATGTAAATGAGCATCACAAGGGCATGCTGGGAGTGGTGATGGAAATAAGTCTGGGCAGGAGGGGACTGTAGCACCCTGGAAGGGCAGACATGCTGTTGGATTCAGAATACGTAGGTGAAATATAAGGACTAAATCAAATCAAAATCAAATTGTATTGGTTGCTTACACAGTTTAGCAGGTGCTATGGCAGGTGCAGCAAAATGCTTATGTTCATAGTTCCTATCAATCAATGCAGTAAATGTCAACAAGCACACAATACTCACAACTTTTTTAATCATAAAAAATGTAGTACAGCAGTAGATATATGAATAGTTATTATTAAATTAACCACTGTTCAATGACTATAGGGCAGCAGTCCCTAAGGTGCAGGGTAGAGTACCTGGTGGCAGCCAGCTAGTGACAGTGACTGAGGGGCAGGCTAGGGCACTGGGAAGAGGGCAGGGTACTGGGGGGAGGCCGTCTTGTGGTGGCTGTTTATCAGTCTTTCGGTCCCAGCTTTGATGTACCTGTACTTTCTCCTCCTTCTACCACTGACACTCTTCTCACTTTTCAGAATTCAAATAAACGTGACATGTTTCGTTAAAAGGAACTATATAATTCTCATCATTTTGCTATGAATTACTATAATGTGCTGTCAAGTATCATCCAGCTGCCTGCCTTGCAAATCACCATGACATAACGACAAGGATACAAAAGGGCAAAACAACAGTCTCTATAGAGCAGGAAGAAGATAGCCACTGTGGCAGATACAACAGATTGTTAACATGGTATGGTGCAAAAATCTATTTACTGTAGATGTATCCCCATGACAGATCCCTAGCATGGCTGTCCAGATTATTTCTATTTTGTATTACCTTCCTCACCTTGTTTTTTCCCAGGCTATCATCCCAAATTGAATGGTGTCTTTGTATCAAGGAGATACCCATTGAATGTGAGATGCTGATGCCTGAGCCATCAACATAATGGCTTCTATTTCTCATGCAACATCAAGGGACAATGCACTGTACTGATACACAATAAAACAGGCAGACTGGCTGAAAGGATGGCTGTGTAAACACTGGTTTTATTATGCTTACTGAAGCACAATGTGGATTTCCCATATAGGTTATGTTTATTACATTTACACACACATTCTCTGTTATCCAATCAGACATTTGAGGAAAGGTCCAGAATCGAAAGATATACTGCAGACTCAATGCAACCTACATGCAGGTAGGTACAGCTAGGGGATATACACTGAGTATGGAAAAACATTAAGAACACCTGCTCTTTCCATGACATAGATTGAACAGGTGAATCCAGGTGCAACTCAATATTAGGAAGGTGTTCCTAATGTTTGGTACATTCAGTGTATATGATTCTTGCCTTGTTTCTCAATGTGTTACATTAGGTTTAGAAACAATCCTATAGTTGTAATATGTGACACATGCAAGCTATTTGTGAACAGCTCCAGAAAGAGGATAATTTTGGTTGGTGTGTTCTAATACTGTCCCTCATGGAGCTATTTGAAAGCAATGGCCCTGGAGGGAATATCAGCCTTTTTGCCAGCTCCTGACCAATTGTGCTATTTTGAATATTTTTTATGCTGATCATAACTTTTTTTGTACAGAATGTTTCCTCCACTCTGTCCTATGACCAAAAACAGCTTCTGCACATCAGAACAGCTATCACTAACCTTGTTTTGGATGAGGACTTCTACTTCAATGAGTCGGAGGCGTATACTTATTATATATGGATAGAAAACACCCTAAAGTTTCTAAAACTGTTTGAATGGTGTCTGTGAGTATAACAGAACTCATTTGGCAGGCAAAACCCTGAGACAGATTCTGACAGGAAGTGGATACCTGATGTGTTGAATTGACTTTAAGCCTATGCCATTGAAAAACAAAGGGGCTGAGGAATGTTTTGGCACTTCCTATGGCTTCCACTAGATGTCACCAGCCTTTACAAAGTGTTTTGAGTCTTATACTGTGAGATCTGACCGAATAAGAGACTTGGAACGGTGATGGCCGATTAGACCCCTGGCGCGCGAGTTGATGGTGGGTACTCTCGTTCCGAAACGTTTTAAAAGAGATCCCAATCGTCCGCCTTGAATTTTATTCATGTTCTGGTTAAAAAAGGCACTAATGATTTAAGCTATACAACGTTTGACATGTTTGAACGAACGTAAATATATTTTTTCCGTTCGTGAAGTGAAGTGAAGTCCGCCTGGCTTAGATCATGTGCTAACAACACGGAGCTTTTTGGACATAAATGATGAGCTTTTTTGAACAAAACTACATTCGTTATGGACCTGGGATTCTTTGGAAGTGACATCTGATGAAGAGAATCAAAGGTAATGGATTATTTACATAGTATTTTCGATTTTAGATCTCTCCAACATGGCGCTTAGTCTGTATCGCAATGCGTATTTTTCTGGGCGCAGTGCTCAGATTATTGCAAAGTGTGATTTCCCAGTAAGGTTAATTTTAAATCTGGCAAGTCGATTGCGTTCAAGAGATGTAAATCTATAATTCTTTGAATGACAATATAATATTTTACCAATGTTTTCTAATATTAATTAATTATTTTGTTGTCATGACTTGACTGCCGGTATTGGAGGGAAACGATTTCCTGAACATCAACGCCATAGTAAAACGCTGTTTTTAGATATAAATATGAACTTGATAGAACTAAAAATGCATGCATTGTCTAACATAATGTCCTAGGAGTGTCATCTGATGGAGATTGTAAAAGGTTAGTGCATAATTTTAGCTGATTTTATGGTTTTGGTAACGCCTGTCTTTGAATCGACAATACATTACACACAGCTATTGTCAATGTACTCTCCTAACATAACCTAACTTTATGCTTTCCCCGTAAAACCTTTTTGAAATCGGACAACGTGGTTAGATTAAGGAGATGTTTATCTTTCAAAGGGTGTAAGTTAGTTGTATGTTTGAGAAATTTGAATTTTGACATTTATTTGGTTTCAAATTTGCCGCTCTTGAAATGCACCTGCTGTTGATAGGGTGCGCCACGGGGGGCACGCTAACGTCCCACATAGCCCCAAAGTAATAGCATTTCTAAGGTATTTGAATAACGCGCCACGGGATTACACTGGCTGTTGCGTAGGTGGGACGATTTCGTCCCACCTACCCTAGAGAGGTTAAACTTCAGTAGAGGGATGCATGGTCAAACCTATTGGCCAACTCGTAATGGAGTGGAGGCCTGGTCTGGTGAAAGAACTTCTAGGTGGGGGCTTTATACTTGAACATAGAACAGGCTGTCACATGACGCCTTGTCCTGTCTGTGTCCCTGGGGGCGTGCCGATGACTGAGTTAAGCTTTGAACATGTAACGCCCTGGCCATAGAGAGGGGTTTTTTGTTCTTTATTTTGGTTAGGCCAGGGTGTTACATTGGCTGGGCGTTCTATGTTCTGTTTCTATGTGTTTGTATTTCTTTGTTTTGGGCCGTGTGTGGCTCCCAAATCAGGCACAGCTGAAGTTTGTTGTTGTTGATTGGGAGTCACACATAAGTGCATGTTTTTTCCGTTGGGGTTTTGTGGGTAATTGTTTCTGTTCGTGTTACTGTGTTAAACGTGACAGGACTGTTTTGGTTGTCTGTTTTTTCTATTGTATAGTGTTCTTGCCGTAATTAAATATATGACGAACACTAACTCCGCTGCATTTTGGTCTTCTTCCGACAACAGCCCTTACAGAATTACCCACCAAACCAGGACCAAGCAGCGGAGGAGGAAGGAGCAACAGGAGAACAGCTTGATGAACTCGTGGACATGGGAACAGATATTGGACGGAGAGGGACCATGGACTCAGGCTGGGGAGTATCGCCTCCCGCAGTGGGAGATTGAAGCGGCGAGAACGGAGAGGCGATATTATGAGGAGAGAGAGCGCAACAAGCACGAGAGGCAGCCCCAATATTTTTTTTTGGGGGGGGGGGGGGGGCACACGGGACAGTCGGCAGAGCCGAGGTCGGAAACCGAGCCAGTCGGGTTGACATTGGAGGTGAGCGAGGGGTACGAGGCAGAGACTGTGAAGGAGTTAATGGGGAAATTAAAGGAGAGCGAGATGAGAGAGCTGCTAGTTTGGTGCATAGCATGGCATTCGCCCTACGGAGCGTGTCGTGGAAATGATGTCACCTGAGGCAGCTCTCCATACTCGTCCTGAGGTGCGTGCTGGTTGTCTGGTGAAGACTGTGCCTGCGCCCAGAAACAGGCCTCCTGCATGTCTTCCCAGCCCTGCACGTCCTGTGCCTACGCCCAGAACCAGGCCTCCTGCATGTCTTCCCATCCTGGTCAAGCCCGAGCCTCCTCCACGGACCAGTCCTCCAGTGGGTCTCCCTATCCTGGTCAAGCCCTTGCCTCCTCCACGGACCAGTCCTCCAGTGGGTCTCCTCATCCTGGTCAAGCCTGTGCCTCCTCCAAGGACCAGTCCTCCGGTGGATCCCTCCACCCTGGTCTCTCCTGTGCCGCCTCCTCAGACCAGGCCTCCAGCGGGTCTCCCCAGCCTGGTGAGTCCAGGGCCTGTGCCCAGAGCCAGGCCCTCATGTCTCCCCAGCCTGGTGAATCCCATGCCGGATCTGCCAGAGTGGCCCGCCGTGCCGGATCTGCCAGAGTGGCCCGCCGTGCCGGATCAGCCAGAGTGGCCCGCCGTGCCGGATCAGCCAGAGTGGCCCGCCTGCCCGGATCAGCCATCGCCGCAGCAAGGGACACCCGCCAGCCGGGCGCAGCCAGGGTTGTCCGCCAGCCAGGCGCAGCCAGGGTCGTCCGCCAGCCGGGCGCAGCAAGCGCCGCCCGCCAGCCGGGCGCAACAAGGGCCGCCCGCCAGCCGGGCGCAACAAGGGTCGCCCGCCAGCCGGGCGAAGCCAGGGTCGCCCGCCAGACCTTCGGCGCGGCCAGGTGTGCCACCTAAGAGGGCGACGCCAAGGGTGGGGCAGAGGCTACGTCCCGCACCTGAGCCGCCGCCGTAAGAGGGCCCACCCAGACCCTCCCCTTCAGTGTCAGGTTTTGCGTCCGGAGTCCGCACCTTGAGGGAGGGGAGGGGGGTACTGTAACGCCCTGGCCATAGAGAGGGGTTTTTTGTTCTTTATTTTGGTTAGGCCAGGGTGTTACATTGGGTGGGCGTTCTATGTTCTGTTTCTATGTGTTTGTATGTCTTTGTTTTGGGCCGTGTGTGGCTCCCAAATCAGGCACAGCTGAAGTTCGTTGTTGTTGATTGGGAGTCACACATGAGTGCATGTTTTTCCGTTGGGGTTTTGTGGGTAATTGTTTCTGTTCGTGTTACTGTGTTAAACGTGACAGGACTGTTTTGGTTGTCTGTTTATTGTTTTGTATTGTATAGTGTTCTTGCCGTAATTAAATATATGACGAACACTAACTCCGCTGCATTTTGGTCTTCTTCCGACGACAGCCCTTACAGAACAGAAATACAATTCTATCACATTAACATCAGTACATAGCCTCTCAACATATTCCAAATATCTTTAATCTTATTAAATCATTGTATACAACCATTTAGATGCAAGTCCCATAGCTGAGGCTATTATATAAACCTTAGTATGGTGATATGGCAATATTGTCTCTAATGAGTATCACAAAATTGTACCAAGCGGACCAGTTCGTAGCTGGATTCTTCACCGATCTTTTATACCTTCTCCAGAACATAAATGTTGTTCGGTTCCCCAATTCTGTGAGTTGGAAGAATTCCTTTGTCTCTCTATGAAACCCCTCTCTGTCTCAAAACTGGGCCATGAGGCCGGACATTCTCCTTTGGAATTTTACGACCCCTCTCACCACAGCCTGGGTGAGGGGAGGTAGGTAGGGGGATGGTGCATAGAAAACCCAGAGGGCAAAAGGAGGGGGTTCAACTGTGTTCTCTGTGCCCAGAGAGAGGGCAACGTCATGACATGTTTTGTCACCAAAGCCCCATACACTACCCACCATTGCGACCTGTATGCTCTCGTTGGTTGGCCCTCGCTTCATACTCGTCGCCAAACCCACTGGCTACAGGTTATCTACAAGTCTCTGCTAGGTAAAGCTCTGCCTTATCTCAGCTCACTGGTCACCATAGCAGCACCCTCTCGTAGCACTCTCTCCAGCAGGTATATCTCACTGTTCGCCCCCAAAGCCAATTCCTCCTTTGGTTGTCTTTCCTTCCAGTTCTCTGCTGCCAATGACTGGAACGAACTGCAAAAATCTCTGAAGCTGGAGACTCATATCTCCTTCACTAGCTTTAAGCACCAGCTGTCAGAGCAGCTCACAGATCACTGCACCTGTACATAGCCCATCTGTAAACAGCCCATCTATCTACCTACCTCATCCTCATACTGTATTTATTTATTTATCTTGCTCCTTTGCACCCCAGTATCTCTACTTGCACATTCATCTTCTGCACATCTACCATTCCAGTGTTTAATTGCTATATTGTAATTACTTTGCCACCATGGCCTATTTATTGCCTTAACTTACCTCATTTGCACTCACTGTATATAGACTTTTTGTTTTCTTTTGTTCTACTGTATTATTGGCTGTATGTTTTGTTTATTCCATGTGTAACTCTGTGCTGTTGTATGTGTCGATTGCTATGCTTTATCTTGGCCAGGTAGCAGTTGCAAATGAGGACTTGTTCTCAACTAGCCTACATGGTTAAATAAAGGTGAAATAAAAAATACAAATAAATTACTTTGGCTTCTTTCCAGGCCTGAGGACAAAGACTTTCCTCTAGGCCCAGATTAAAGATATGACAGATAGGATTGGCTATAGAGTCAGCTACCATCCTCAGTAACATTCCATCTAAGTTGTCAATGCCAGGTTTGACATTATTGATCGATAACAATAATTTTTCCACACTGACTTTACAAAATTCTAACTTGCAATGCTTTTCTTTCATTATTAGTTTTTTTATGCATGAATACAATTGCTCACTATTCGTTGTTGGCATTTCCTGCCTAAGTTTGCCCATTTTGCCAATGTAATAATCATTAAAATAATTGGCAACATCAAATGGTTTTGTGATGACTATGCCATCTGATTCAATGAAAGATGGAGTTGAATTTGTCTTTCTGCCCATAATTTCACTTAAAAGTACTTTTCCATCATTATTTATATAATTGGTCTTGGCTTCATAATACCATTTCTTCTTCTTTTTGTTGAGTTTAGTCACATAAATTCTCAATTTGCAGTAAGTCAGCCAGTCAGATGTGCAGCCAGACTTATTAGCCACTTCTTTATCCCCATCTCTTTCAACCATACAGTTTTTCAATTCCTCATCAATCCATGGAGCCTTAACAGTTCTAACAGTCAATTTCTTAACAGGTGCATGTTTACCTCTGCTGTTTTCAATCAGGATCTCAGCGATCACTGCCTCATTGCCTGTATCCGCTATGGGTCCGCGGTCAAACGACCACCCCTCATCACTGTCAAACGCTCAATAAAACACTTCTGCGAGCAGGCCTTTCTCATCGACCTGGCCCGGGTATCCTGGAAAGAAATTGACCTCATTCCGTCAGTCGGGGATGCCTGGTCGTTCTTTGAAAGTAATTTCTTCACCATTTTAGATAAGCATGCCCCTTTTAAAAAATGCAGAACTAAGAACAGATATAGCCCTTGGTTCACTCCAGACCTGACTGCCCTTGAGCAGCACAAAAACTCCTGTGGTGGACTGCAATAGCATCGAATAGTCCCCGCGATATGCAACTGTTCAGGGAAGTCAGGAACCAATACACACAGTCAGTTAGAAAAGCTAAGGCTTGCTTTATCAAACAGAAATTTCCATCCTGTAGCTCTAACTCAAAAAAGTTCTGGGACACTGTAAAGTCCATGGAGAACAAGAGCACCTCCTCCCAACTGCCCACTGCACTGAGGCTAGGTAAAACGGTAACACCACAGATAAATCCATGATAATAGACCATTTCAATAAGCATTTCTCTATGGCTGGCCATGCCTTCCTCCTGGCTATTCCAACCCCGGCCAACAGCTCCGACCCCCCCCCCCCCCCCCCCCCCCCCCGCAGCTACTTGCCCAAGCCTTCCCAGCTTCTCCTTCACCCAAATCCAGATAGCAGATGTACTGAAAGAGCTGAAAAACCTGGAAATGTACAAATCAGCTGGGCTAGACAATCTGGACCCTCTCTTTATAAAACTATCCGCCGCCATTGTTGCAACCCCTATTACCAGTCTGTTCAACCTCTCTTTCGTATCGTCCGAGATCCCTAAAGATTGGAAAGCTGCTGCGGTCATCCCCCTCTTCAAAGGGGGTGACACTCTAGACCCAAACTGCTATAGACCTATATCTATCCTGCCCTGCCTCTCTAAAGTCTTCAAAAGCCAAGTTAATAATCAGATCACCAACCATTTCGAATCCCACCATACCTTCTCCGCTGTGCAATCCGGTTTCAGAGCCGGTCACGGGTGCACCTCAGCCACGCTCAAGGTACTAAACGATATCATAACCGTCATCGATAAAAGACAGTACCATGCAGCCGTCTTCATCGACCTGGCCAAGGCTTTCGACTCTGTCAATCACCGTATTCTTATCGGCAGACTCAATAGCTTTGGTTTCTCTAATGACTGCCTAGTTCACCAACTACTTTGCAGACAGAGTTCAGTGTGTAAAATCGGAGGGCATTTTGTCCGGACCTCTAGCAGTCTCTGTGGGGGTACCACACTCTGTATATATCAATGATGTCGCTCTTGCTGCGGGCGATTCCCTGATCCACCTCTACGCAGACGACACCATTCTGTATACTTCTGGCCCTTCCTTGGACACTGTGCTAACTAACCTCCAAACGAGCTTCAATGCCATACAACACTCCTTCCGCGGCCTCCAACTGCTCTTAAACGCTAGTAAAACCAAATGCATGCTTTTCAACTGTTCGCTGCCCGCCCGACTAGTATCACCACCCTGGACGGTTCTGACCTAGAATATGTGGACAACTATAAATACCTAGGTGTCTGGCTAGACTGTAAACTCTCCTTCCAGACTCATATTAAACATCTCCAATCCAAAATCAAATCTAGAATCGGCTTTCTATTTCGCAACAAAGCCTCCTTCACTCACGCCGCCAAACTTACCCTAGTAAAACTGACTTTCCTGCCGATCCTCGACTTCGGCGATGTCATCTACAAAATAGCTTCAAATACTCTACTCAGCAAACTGGATGCAGTCTATCACAGTGCCATCCGTTTTGTTACCAAATCACCTTATACCACCCACCACTGCGACCTGTATGCTCTAGTCGGCTGGCCCTTGCTACATATTCATCGCCAGACCCACTGGCTCCAGGTCATCTATAAGTCTATGCTAGGTAAAGCTCTGCCTTATCTCAGTTCACTGGTCACGACAACAACATTCACCCGTAGCACACGTTCCAGCAGGAATATCTCACTGATCATTCCCAAAGCCAACACCTCATTTGGCCGCCTTTCTTTCCAGTTCTCTGCTGCCAGTGACTGGAACGAATTGCAAAAATCGCTGAAGCTGGAAATTTTTATTTCCCTCACCAACTTTAAACATCAGCTATCTGAGCAGCTAACCGATCGCTGCAGCTGTACATAGCCCATCTGTACATTGCCCACCCAATCTACCTACCTCATCCCCATACTGTTTTTATTTACTTTTCTGCTCTTTTGCACACCAGTATCTCTACTTGCACATCATCATCTGCTCATTTATCACTCCAGTGTTAATCTGCTAAATTGTAATTCTTCGCTACTATGGCCTATTTATTGCCTACCTCCTTATGCCTTTTGCACACACTGTATAAATACTTTTTTTGTCTACAGTGTCATTGACTTGTTTATTGTGTTATTGGCTTGTTTATTGTTTACTCCATGTGTAACTCTGTGTTGTTGTCTGTGTCACACTGCTTGCTTTATCTTGGCCAGCTCGCAGTTGTAAATAAGAACTTGTTCTCAACTAGCCTACCTGGTTAAATAAAGGTGAAATAAAAAAAATAAAAAAATAATAAATCATTGGAAGAAGCAATTTCATAAATTCATCAAGTGCAGCATCTGGATGCTTCTCATTAGTCACATCAGACTAACAAATATTTTTAACATCATCCACATAAGAGTCACAGCAAAATATTTTGTATAATCACTTATACACTATTTTAGGCCTAGGAAATGTGGCTTTCCTGGATATAGCCACTATATTGTGATCACTGCATCCAATAGGTACGGATACAGCTTTAAAACAAAGTTCTACAGCATTAGTAAAAATGTGATCGATACATGTGGATGATCTTGTTCCTGTAGTGTTCGTAAACACTCTGGTAGGTTGATTAATAACCTGTACCAGATTACAGGCACTGGTTACAGTAAGAAGCTTCCTTTTGAGCGAAGAGCTTGATGAAAACCAGTCAATATTCAGGTCCCCAAGAAAGTAGACCTCTCTGCTTACATCACATACACTAACAATCATTTCACTCATATTATTTAGATACTGACTGTTAGCACTTGGTGGTCTATAGCAACACCCCAAAAGAGAAGGCTTTAGATGTGCCAAGTGAACCTGCAACCACAACACTTCAATAATACTTGACATAAGATCTTCTGCATTTCTGTGTCTTCTATATATGTTATATCCCTGTATTGCTACTGATGTATCATCAAATGAATTATCTAAGTGAGCCTCAGAAATGGCTAATCCATTCAGCAGTCCATTAATCAATTGGTGTGTGTGTATGTGTGTGTGTGCGCGCGCGTATGTGCGTGCACTGCGGGATTGAAGCTACGAACCCATAGGCTTGGTTCTCTCATCCCTTCCAGGCTTCTGGGAGGGAGGGTGGACAATGAGCCTATTGTAGCGGATGTAAGCAATGTCCCCACGGGCTCTGGCAGCTTTCGTGGCTCGGATCAGTTCTTTCCTCTTCTGGAACACAGCTTCAGGATAGAGGAAGTTAAACGTTCCTCTCAAGTTCTTGGCTCTTTCCAGAACAGCTACCTTGTTCTTGAACCTCAGGAACTTGACCACCATTGGCCTGTGCCTATCACCTGGGCCCGGTGGTGGGTTTTCCAGTCCTGTTGGCGCGCTCCACCTCTATCTTCCTGTGGTCCATCTTCAATTTATCAGAGATCATTTCCCTCACTTTGTCCTCAGACTCCGTCCAGGTCTCATGTGGAGATTCTGCAATTCCATCCACAACCATGTGGCTCCGCCTTGATTGTCCCTCGAGATAGTCTGATTTATCTGTCATTGTTATCATTGATACACACTGAACTGATGTCCTCTCTCAATGACTTAAAGATTGCTGTCATCTTGGCATTCTCCTGTTTCAACTCATCGAGCTGATCCTGGGAGAACCACAACCTGTTCTTCAGGTCCTGGACCTCTTTGGTCAGGTCATCCATTATTTTATTAGTAGAATCCAGGAGTATTTGGACAAAACACTTGAAGCTATTTTCTTGTTGTTGTAACAACTGCTTGTAGGCCTCTTTTTGTTTGTTTAAAAGATCCTTCACGTGTGATAGATAGACACCACTGTCTTCAACAGTACTCCCGCCGGCTTTGGTCTTTGTCATGGTAGCTAGCAACGTAGGTTGCACTATTACTCCTCGCAGTTCCAGACAGGGCAGGTCATGGGGGAAATTGAAAACAACAAACAGCAGGGATCTAGACAGCCACAGACCCAGGACAATCCGTGGTCCCAGTCACAATGGCCAATCGCATCGCGGGCTGCGTTAAAGAAAACCCAGCTAGCTTGATGTGCAGCTAGCTAGCAGCTAGACTAGCTGCAACACCAAATGGCTCCTCAGACCCGTCCTTGGTTGGCAGGATCAAACTAATGCCAACTGCATCGCTGGATCCAAACCAAGAAGCTAGCTAGCTACCAAGAACTTTCCAATTCACTTTCAAACAATAAACTTTTCAAACAAACAAAACCAAGCTCTTCCTCGTTCCACGTTCAACAGGAAGTGAAGTGCAGCATGACAAGATTCTCTATGAGGTGGTAAATCCAACATACAACCAAGCCACGAGCTACCCAGTAACACGAGCCAACAATACGAGCTAAATGCCTTTTATTGTGACGTGGTGAGATTGGACCCAGGTGCAGAGAAGAGACCGGATGAAGAATCAGTGGTTAAGGATAAACATAATACTTTACAGAGAAAAGGTAGCCGCAGGATCACAATACACAGTACAAAACAACAAACACTAAGTCTTGAAACCTCACTTAGGAAACAAACTCACATGATAAACAATTCAAGCTTCTGCAAAGGACAACAGAAAACACTCGTCTTTTAACAGGGAAATCATAATGAGTAAATAGGACACAACTGATTGTTGTTAATGTCACTAGGACGATCTCTGCCGGCCTCTGGTGACAGGTGGAACCATGACATCTATGCTCGCTTCGAGACCAGTAACAGCATGCATGAGAACACCAGCTGTTCCGTTCGACTATGTGAGTAAGACATTTAAACAAGTTAACATTCACTAAGCTAAGGTTCAGACGGATTAACAGGACACGTACTCAGAGCATGCGCTGACCAGCTGGCAAGTGTCAACTGACATTTTCAACCTCTCCCTGACCCAGTCTGTAATACCTACATGTTTCAAGCAGACCACCATAGTCCCTGGGCCCAAGAACACCAAGGTAACCTGTCTAAATCACTATCACCCCATAGCACACCTCAGGGGCGAGTGCTTAGTCCTCTCCTGTGCTCCCTGTTCACCCAAGACTGCGTGGCTGCTCATGACTACATTAAGTTTGCAGAAGACACAACGCTGGTAGGGCTGATCATCAATGATGATGAGACAGCCTGTAGAGAGTACGTCAGAGACCTGGCAGCGTGGTGCCAGGACAACAACCTCTTGCTCAATGTCAGTAAGACAAAGGAGCTAATTGTGGACTACAGGAAACGGATGGCCGAGCACGCCCCCATACACATCGATGGGGCTGTAGTGGAGCGGGTCGATAGCTTCAAGTTCCTCAGTGTCCACATCACTAAGGATCTATCATGGTCCAAACCCACTAACACAGTCGTGCACGATAGCGCCTCTTTCTCCTCAAGAGGCTGAAAAGATTTGGCGAGGTCCCTCAGTTCCTCAACAAGTTCTACAGTTGCAGGCGGTGTCAGAGGAACACCCCAAAAATTGTCAAAGACTCCAGCCACCCAAGCCACAGGCTGTTTTCTGTGCTACTGCATGGCAAGCGATACCAATGCACCAAGTCTGGAACCAACAGAACTCTGAACACATTCTACCCCCTTAAGACTTCTTAACAAGACTGCTAAGTAGCTAATCAAATGGCTACCCGGACTACCTGCATTGACTCTTTTTTGCACTAACTCGCTAACTTTTCTGCACATACACTGCTGCTACTGTATATTATCGATACTGTTGCATAGTCACTTAACCCCTACCTACAGTATACAGTTGAAGTCGGACGTTTACATACACCTTATCCAAATGCATTTAAACTCAGTTTTCACAATTCCTGACATTTAATCCTAGTAAAGATTCCCTGTCTTAGGTCAGTTAGGATCACCACTTTATTTTAAGAATGTGAAATGTCAGAATAATAGTAGAGAGAATGATTTATTTCATCTTTTATTTCTTTCATCACATTCCCAGTGGGTCAGAAGTTTACATACACTCAATTAGTATTTGGAAGCATTGCCTTTAAATTGTTTCATTTGGGTAAAATGTTTCGGGTAACCTTCCACAAGCTACCCACAATAAGTTGGGTGAATTTTGGTCCATTCCTCCTGACAGAGCTGGTGTAACTGAGTCAGGTTTGTAGGCCTACTTGCTCGCACACACTTTTTCAATTCTGCCCACAAATGTTGTATAGGACTGAGGTCAGTGCTTTGTGATGGCCACTCCAATTACTTGACCTTGTTGCCATTTTACCACAACTTTGGAAGTATGCTTGGGGTCATTGTCCATTTGGAAGACCCATTTGCGACCAAGCTTTAACTTCCTGACTGATGTCTTGAGATGTTGCTTAAATATATTCACCTACTTTTCCTGTCTCATGATGACATCTATTTTGTGAAACACACCAGTCCCTCCTGCAGCAAAGCAACACCACAACATGATGCTGCCACCCCCGTGCTTCACGGTTGGGATGGTGTTCTTCGGCTTGCAAGCCTCCCCCTTTTTCCTCCAAACATAATGATGGTCATTATGGCCAAACAGTTACATTTTTGTTTCATCAGACAGAGGACATTTCTTCAAAAGGTATGATCTTTGTCCCCATGTGCAGTTGCAAACCATAGTCTGGCTTTTTATTGCGGTTTTGGAGCAGTGGCTTCTTCCTTGCTGAGCGTCCTTTCGGGTTATGTTGATATAGGACTCATTTTACTGTGGATATAGATACTTTTGTACCTGTTTCCTCCAGCATCTTCACAAGGTCCTTTGCTGTTGTTCTGGGATTGATTTGCACTTTTCACACCAAATTACGTTCATCTTTAGATGACAGAACGCGTCTTCTTCCTGAGCGGTATGACGGCTGTGTGGTCCCATGGTGTTTATACTTGCGTACTATTGTTTTGTACAGATGGACATGGTACTTTCAGGTGTTTGGAAATTGCTCCCAAGCATGAACCAGACTTGTGGAAGTCTACAATTTTTTTCTGAAGTCTTGGCTGATTTCTTTTGATTTTCCCATGATGTTAAGCAAAGAGGCACTGAGTTTGAAGGTAGGCTTTGAAATGCATCCACAGGTACACCTCCAATTGACTCAAATGATGTCAATTAGCCAATCAGAAACTTCTAAAGCCATTACATCATTTTCTAGAATTTTCCAAGCTGTTTAAAGGGCACAGTCAACTTAGTGTATGCAAACTTCTGACCCACTGGAATTGTGATACAGTGAATTATATCTGAAATAATCTGTCTGTAAACAATTGTTGGAAAAATGACATGTGTCATGCACAAAGTAGATGTCCTAACTGACTTGCCAAAACTATAGTTTGCTAACAAGGAATGTGTGGTGTGGTTGACTTCAACTGTATGTACAGTACATACTGTAGCTACCTCAATTATCTTGTATCCTTGCACATCGACTCAGTACTGGTACTCCCTGTATATAGCCATTTTATTTTCCCTATATATAGCCATGTTATTTTCTATTTCCTGTATATAGCCATTGTATTTTCTACTCCCTGTATATAGCCATGTTATTTTATACTCCCTGTATACAGCCATGTTATTTTATACTCCCTGTATATAGCCATGTTATTTTATACTCCCTGTATATAGCCATGTTATTTTATACTCCCTGTATATAGCCATGTTATTTTATACTCCCTGTATATAGCCATGTTATTTTATACTCCCTGTATATAGCCATGTTATTTTATACTCCCTGTATATAGCCATGTTATTTTATAATCCCTGTATACAGCCATGTTATTTTATACTCCCTGTATATAGCCATGTTATTTTATACTCCCTGTATACAGCCATGTTATTTTATACTCCCTGTATATAGCCATGTTATTTTATACTCCCTGTATACAGCCATGTTATTTTATACTCCCTGTCTACAGCCATGTTATTTTATACTCCCTGTATACAGCCATGTTATTTTATACTCCCTGTATACAGCCATGTTATTTTATACTCCCTGTATATAGCCATGTTATTTTATACTCCCTGTATACAGCCATGTTATTTTATACTCCCTGTCTACAGCCATGTTATTTTATACTCCCTGTATACAGCCATGTTATTTTATACTCCCTGTCTACAGCCATGTTATTTTATACTCCCTGTATACAGCCATGTTATTTTATACTCCCTGTATATAGCCATGTTATTTTATACTCCCTGTCTACAGCCATGTTATTTTATACTCCCTGTATACAGCCATGTTATTTTATACTCCCTGTATACAGCCATGTTATTTTATACTCCCTGTATATAGCCATGTTATTTTATACTCCCTGTATACAGCCATGTTATTTTATACTCCCTGTATATAGCCATGTTATTTTATACTCCCTGTATATAGCCATGTTATTTTATACTCCCTGTATATAGCCATGTTATTTTATACTCCCTGTATACAGCCATGTTATTTCTACTCTTTATGTCTATTCGTTATTCACTGTGTATTTGTTCCCTGTGTCGCTATTTATTTATTTTTTATCTTATCTTTAACTCTGCATTGTTGGAAAATAACCCTAAGTAAGCATTTCACTATTTGTCTACACCTGTTGTCTATGAAGCTTGTGACAAATCCAATTTGATTTGATTTATTGGGGAGAGAAGGAACAGCCTTAGCCTTGACTGAGACTGCCTGGACCCACTGTGGACACCTTCTTATCCACCTGTGTCATTTTCTCCACCATCCATATTAGGCAGATAGCCGTTTGTGATAAATGAACCAGTGCTGTGGATCTGGGGTCAGAGGTCAGGAGTAGGGGTGAGAGTTGTCTTTTCAACAGGCTCAGTAAGTCATAGAATCATGGTAGAGTAAACATAGTTATAAAGTCCAATGGATTGCTCTTGTTGAAGACAAGGTGAGGGTAATCTATAAATTCATAACAATGGATGTCCTGTATGACCAGACATAATATTTACCACTGGCATCAAATGAGTCTTGAACTGATCAGAATGAAGCCATTTAAAGGATCCATTTTTTCATGTTTTTCTGTGACCCTACAACTACTGAATGAGCATGAGGAAGTATATCGCTTGAGGGGTAAGTTTCTCAAAAACAAACGAAATTGCAAAAAAATTAACTGGGCACTTCTATAACATGCCATGTACTTAGAACAATTGAGATTTGGTTCAAATAAGGGTAACTTCTCCTTTAAATGCTTTTTATGAACAGGTCAGTAATTTAATTTCCTTTTTGCTTCATACAGTAGATTAAACTGCAGCTTGTTCAACTGATGATTCATATGGCTGTGGTGAGTGAGTATTCAGTCATACAGTCTCTCTTTTTCATTACAGCACCTTCACTTTTGCCTTCCAAACACAAACAATGGCAGCAATAGTATAGCCTACCTGTCTTACTCAACACCTTATCCAGAGTGTGTATCACTGAGTAATAACATACTGCCTATAGCCAGGGCACTTTATATGTTGATTGTTTTACTGTAGTTGCCTTTGTGAAATAAAACACATCTATAGCATTAAACCCCAGCCATAATCATTAGGTCTATCTGCTAACATCACTCTGCCTTCAAATCCATCCAAGACTTACTGCTGGTCTAAAGGATACATATTGACCTGAATGCAGTAGGGAAGGGAAATTCCTCCCCTTTCACTTTCATAAATTAAACACACTCACATTGAATATAATCCATTTCAAATGCTTAACTTTGCACAAATCATTTGCGTAGCCCTGTTGAAAGTGTAAGAGTCAAAGAATGAGTATTTAGAGGAGACCAACACCTAATAAGAGACCTAATTAAGAAAATGAATAAGGTGTCAGCCCCCTCTCAGAGGCTGCACCAGCACAAGATTAATTGCTGGCTGAGCTAATTTGATTTGTGACAAGGAAAGGGATGACCTGGTAGGTCAGTTAAGAAAGACCAACTCAAGAGCATATGACATTAAAGGTAGACTCAGCGAAATGACATTGCCACGAGCAGCACCAAAGATATTGAGATGAGCGAGATGCAAGACTTGACTCTCACACAATCACGCAGTGCACAGGTTTGCTTCATGCTGTTACAGCGGGGTAGCCACGGGATCAAAACAGCGGAGAAGTTGAGCCTTGCGCTTCAATGCTCTTAGTTGTTGCGGAAATTGATCCACTATGCTGTTTACTTTGTCCAAATACGTCATATCGCTGAGTCTGTCTTTAATAAATCATGAATACTGAGGACTCAGAAAGAAAAACGTGAGTCTCCATCTAAAAGTGAGTCTGGGGGTGGTAAGATGGTAAGACAATGATTAAGTGTGTGATTGCCTCCGTGACAAAAGGTCAGTAAAATGACAGAGGGATCAGTTCTGTACAGGAGACTGTATTTAACATCTGAGACCCACCTGAGAGCTGACTGTTTGGTCTAAGTCTGAGTTCCTACTTCTCGTCTGCAATGCATTCCAACGCCACGCTCCCAACAAGGGTTGAAAGTGCAACAACACAACATACATTGAATTTCCTGTCAATACAAATACAACAAAGATCTGTTGTTAGCAGGGATATTCAACAGTTCTGAGGGAAAAAGTGTATAAAAATCTCTGTACTCAGCGTTTGGTTAGTTAAACCCAGCAGTCCAGTAGTGTGGTGACTGTGACTGTGACAGCCCTGGCGGAATAAAGTCACAGTGGAGGACATTAATCACTGCTTACTCAGCCCAGAGACCTAGGAGAGAGACCTCTCTCTGAGGCATATAACCAGCCACAGCTGCAAAGGTCATCGACTCAGGCCTCACACTGGAAATAAGCTCAGAGCTTAAGCGTAACAGGTTTATCCACGCATGGGGGAGGCCCACCATGTCAGTATCTCTCTGGACCTGTCCTACGGAATCTCCCTGGTCCTCCCCCTCTCCCCCATGGTGATGTTCATTCAAAGGCAGGGGGGAGGACAGGAAAATGAGAGTTCAGCATTACTATCAAGCAGTATGAAATCCGGCCCGAGGTGATCTCAAATTGATTTCTCCATATCAGCTGGCTTTGTAGCCTCTTCACACACATACACACAACACACACACACACACCCAACATTTCAGAATTTCAGGAGCCCTAAAGGCCAGCCAAGCCCCATGTCTAATATCCCATGTGGGAAGGGTTGACAAGGTCAGCCAGTGCTGTGTGAGTGTGGGAAAGGGGAAGAGGGGGGACTGCCAGGGCTAGGGAGGTCTGCGGGTAGTAGAGAGGCAGGTTGCTGTGAGCTGGTCCAGATACTGGTAGTGTTCACAGCCATGATTGTGGAACTGTAAATTAGTGTATTTGTAGGTGATGTATTAGAAACTGAAACTAACTGGTGTATTTGTAGGTGATGTATTAGAAACTGAAACTAACTGGTGTATTTGTAGGTGATGTATAAGTAACTGAAACTAACTGGTGTATTTGTAGGTAATGTGTAAATAACTGAAACTAACTCATGTATTTGTAGGTGACATATAAGTAACTGAAACTAACTAGTGTATTTGTAGGTGATGTATAAGTAACTGAAACTAACTGGTGTATTTGTAGGTGATATATAAGTAACTGAAACTAACTGGTGTATTTGTAGGTGATGTATAAGTAACTGATACTAACTGGAGTATTTGTAGGTGATGTAAAAGTAACTGAAGTTAACTAGTGTATTTGTAGGTGATGTATAAGTAACTGAAACTAACTGGTGTATTTGTAGGTGATGTATAAATAACTGAACGCTTGAAACGAAATCAAATATACTGTGCAGTACCAGTCAAAGAGGGTGTTTCAATTTTTTCACTATTTTCTACATTGTAGAATAATAGTGAAGACATCAAAACTATGAAATAACACATATGGAATCATATATTAACCCAAAAAGCGTTAAACAAATCAAATATATTTTGATTTTTGATTCTTCAAAGTAGCCACCCTTTGCCTTGATGACCGCCTTGCATTTTCTCAACCAGCTTCATGAGGTAGTCACCTGGAATGCTTTTCCAATAGTCTTGAAGGAAAAGCATTATGCTGAGCACTTGTTGGCTGCTTATCCTTCACTCTGCGGTCCAACTCACCCCAAACCATCTCAATTGGGTGGAGGTCGTGATTGTGGAAGCCAGGTATCTGATGCAGCACTCCATCATTCTCCTTCTTGGTCAAATAGCCCTTACACAGCCTGGAGGTGTATTTTGGGTCATTGTCCTGTTTAAAAAACAAATGATAGTCCCACTAAGCATAAACCAGATGGGATGGCATATCGCTGCAGAATGCTGTGTAGCCATGCTGGTTAAGTGTCCCTTGAATTCTAAATAAATCACAGACAGCATCACCAGCAAAGCACCCCCATACCATCACAGCTCCTCCTCCATGCTTCACGGTGGAAACCACACATGCAGAGATCATCCGTTTACCTACTCCGCGTCTCACAAAGACACGGTGGTTGGATCCACATTGGATTTAGCAGACCAAAGGACAGATTTCCACCGGTCTAATGTCCATCGCTTGTGTTTCTTGGCTCAAGCAAGTCTCTTCTTCTTATTGGTGTCCTTTAGTAGTGGTTTCAGCAATTCGACCATGAAGGCCCGATTAGTTGATTTTGAGATGTGTCTGTTACTTGAACTCTGTGAGGTGCAATCTGAAGTGCAGTTAATTCCCAATTTCTGAGGCTGGTAACTAACAAACGTATCCTCTGCAGCAGAGGTAACTCTGGGTCAACTTTCCTGTGGCGGTCCTCAGAGCCAGTTTCATCATAGCGCTTGATGGTTTTTGCGACTGCATTAAAAAACCTTTAAAAGTTCTTGAAATGTTCTGCATTGACTGACCTTCATGTCTTAATGTAACGATGGACTGCCATTTCACTTTGCTTATTTGTTCTTGCCAAAATATGGGCTTGGTCTTTCACCAAATGGGGATATCTTCTGTATACCACATCTACCTTGTCACAACACAACTGATTGGCTCAAATGCATTAAGAAGGAAAGAAATTCCACAAATTTAACTTTTAAACAAGGCACACCTGTTAATTGAAATGCATTCCAGGTGACTACCTCAGGAAGCTGGTTGAGAGAATGCCAAGAGTGTGCAAAGCTGTCATCAAGGCAAAGGGTGGCTACTTTGAAGAATCTCAAATATAAAATATATTTGGATTTATTTACCACTTTTTGGTTACTACGTGATTCCATATGTGTTATTTCATAATTTTGATGTCTTCACTATTATTCTACAATGTAGAAAATAGTAAATATAAAGAAAAACCCTTGAATGAGTAGGTGTGTCCAAACTTTTCACTGGTACTGTAAGTATGCCATCTGTGCTCAAATGTAGATGAAGCGGCTGGCACAGAGTGTGTGTATAGGAAGTGTTGTGATGTGTGATCATTGTGTTGTGCTGGGCCAGGCTGGTTCCTGGTGTAATGGAGCTGTGACGGTCCTGTCGACAGCCCGGAGAAGCTCACCAGGGGAATATTTACTTTATTCAGAGGAACATCAGCAGCATCAGTCAAGCATGGCCATAGCTCTAACATTTACCCTAGACAAACACAGAGATATGTCTTGTGAATGTGAGTAAATATCCCTTGCAGACCTGGCCTCAATCTACTGCACGGCTCATAGCATTCTCACCCACAATGAGGTGATAGACAATGAAAAGTGAATGCACATTCTACGTTGTACTTTCCAGGGTGATGGTTTCAGAGGGAACTGTTTCTACACTTGTTTTTTAGTTGTTGCATTGTTTTAGTAATCTGGAAAGGATACAGGGGTGGTGGAGTATATTAAATATAGTGGAGATATAATAAAGAATAGAAGGATATATGAGGTTTATACAGTTACAGCAGACCTACACGTTGGACTGTGTACGCTGTTACAACACATAATGAGTAGACATGTGTATTGGTCCCATGTTTAAGATTCTGTGTTTCATATGTGATTCCAGCCAAGCACATTGCAATCCATAAAAAATGCCCTCCTCCCTTTGGAACAAATGAACAGCTCTACAGATAGAATGGCAGTATTCTCAGCCAACATTAATAACAGTTACCTATTTGGAATAATGACATTCAAGAGAGAGCAGCAGTGCCTTGATAGAACATTTCCTCTCAAATCGAATAAAATCAACTGAGGAAAAAAGCAGTTTGCACTTTTTTTTATCTTTCAGAAATACATACAATTTACAGTGATAGAGGACACATATTTAATTGCCAAACCAATGACACAGTCAAAAAGCTGGTTTAATGTGCAATAGTAACCTATTAGCCGATGACTGTGTTCTCAACGCTCCCTTTGTTACATTAAGTGTATTAATTATTGGCAATGTAATTATCGGCACTTTGTTCCTCTGTAATTAAGCTGTCACTAATGAATCTTAAAACCTTCCCCAAAAGCTAATTGATTTCTCTGACTCGCTCTAACCTCTTTATTTGAAACCTTTTATAGCATTTTGTTTCCGGAGTCCCCCTGTCCCTCCCCCTGTCTGTAAACAGTAACGGCTAGCCATCATCCAAGTCATAGTGACACACACACACACTCCTATTGTGTTAGTCAAACTGGAAGTCCTGATAGTGACCTAGCTGGTAAAGGCTGCTCCCATCACACAAGCCTCCGGACAGGATGTGGGCTCTGTTGCTAACCTGCATGGCATACACTCATACTGTAATCACTCCAAAGGTTAAGAATGAGCTGTGTTCATACTCATTTAAGACAAAGAACAGGAGGGAGAGAGAGGCTGCAGTGTGTAGACTGACATATTCCAAAAGGTCCTCCCTTTCAACGTCACTGACAACCCTTTTAACTATGTGTCTGGATAAAAACCCGGGCTTGATAATGTAGTGTTGAATTCAGTCAATGGAATTTAGATGAATTTCAAGTCTACTTCACTCTCGTATTTCGGAGTATGTTATACTCACTACCATGTCATAGTCTACTCATACAGTACCATGCATTTAACAACTGGTTGTTGGTTCTATGGAAAGTCTTGTTTCTCCGTACTGATGAGCTGCAGCACAGCTGTTTTAAATGAGTCTGGCAAAAAGTTTGTTTGGGAAATGAGGCAGATGCTTAATGTTCTTTCTCTCCTCTCCTCTGTGAATTGCCTGACATTGGTTACTGTGCTCAAACCAGTAACAGCTTTCTGTTGCTTTACTACAGTGCAGACCATGGATAAGGACATTACTGGGAGGCAAATGTCTGCTAAGTGAGCTGTCATTTTGTTGTGCTGGAACGTTGCGGTCAGATCTGATAACATCTCTAATATGGACCAGTGTGTTACCGTTTAGCACAGAGGTAGGCAACCTGTTCTTGGAGTGCCGCAGGTACTGCAGGATTTTGTTCCAGCTAGGCACCACACCTGGCCAACTGAGCTAATTGATCAGTTCAGTGATTGCCTAAATTCAACACACCTGGTCTTCCAGGTCTGTTAAATCGAAAACATGAGGTGCCTAGGGTACTCCAGGACCAGGGTTGTCTACCCCAGGTATAGCACATTAGGAGAGAAAAGATGTATTTTTTGCTCTGTATCATACAGGAGAGCTAACACTCTTCAAACATTTACGTTCATTGTCACATTTTGCCCTGAGTTTTGTTTAAGACCCGGGGCGTATGTCTCCCACACTCTTCACATTTTTCTCACACACTCCTCACACACGGCCAAGGTAACCCCGGGTCCCAGCGGGGCCGGAATGTGACGTGGCACAGACGCCCTCACCATGTAAGTCCTAAAGACACTCAAAGGTCAAGCAGCAGAAGACCAGAAGGTGTGATACAGATGAAGCTGGAGAAGCAGGCCCAGCGATGCCCCTCTGCTGTCACATCTACAAGCAGCGTGCCCTCAACGCCCCCCCTAGGATCCAGCTGACCGACCGGTCCATCATCTCCTACCCATGCACTCGGTCCACTCTGGCCATGCAGGACAGGAGGGAGGGGAAAGGTGCGACTCAGTGTGCAGTATTTTGGAGTAGGCCTCTTGACTGCTGATTGCATCTGTCCAGAATGCCCCCCCCCTCCCTCCCTCCCAGCAGGTGGCTAGGGGTCTGGCCGAGGCCGGACTGAGGATGCTCGTGCTCTCTCGCTTGGATTTTGTTGCATTATGATGGGTTAATGCTAATTGGGATGTGATTTGGTTTGTATTCCGTGCCTAGTCTTATAAGTGTTCGGTATAGTGCCTCAGAGACTTCAGTGATTTTGGTTGTCCGGTGACATCATCAAACGATGTGTTGCCTGGTAAAGTATGCCAGTAGGCCTAAAACTAGTGTTAAGTTAACTGGTAAGTGTATTTTGTTTGGGAGAAAACATGGAGTTAGTGTTAAACTCTGGAGGTGCTTAGTTTGCATCTTTTGTTACAGCTTTTTTGAGTTGTGCTGTTTGGTAGTCCCAGTGTTGGCTGCCTTTGTTTATGTTTGGTAAACTGGCCACTGCGGTGGATAGGTTGTGTGCTGCGTTGGAGAGAGTAACATTAGTTCGTTTCCAGGCCCTTTCCCAGGCTGGAAACTCTTGCTCTACTTGCTGTTGGGACATCGGTCCGAGGAGGTGAGTACAGTCTGCTGTGTACCTCAGTGGGAGATTGGGTAGGTTAGTGCTATTTGCTACCCGAAGCTTAAGACTTTCTTTTCCCTTGTTAGGCTTAGCGACGTGTTCCACTTTGGAATACATTGGGCATGGTTATTTGGTTTGTTATTTTTGTGTGGTGTCAGTGGATTGAGCAGTTGTCTCGGGGGCACATCCATGGCTTGGGGGGAATCCGCCAGTGTGCTGTTTTTTTTCTTCAATGCCAGCGGCTACAGTGCATAATTACCCGCGTTTCTCTTGTTGTGGTGTAGTGTGCTCAGCAGTGGGGATAAAGCGAGATTATTTTTAGTAGTTACTTGTGACTATGGGGTCTAATGTAGACGAGTTAATTTGCGTTCCATCAGAGGAACTGTTAGAATTATGTACTAAAGAACAACTGTTGAAGATCGCTGAACACTACCAGGTTGAAATTTGTGATAAACATCAAAAACATTCTGTAAATTTGATATTGTTGGCTAATCTGATGGAGAGTGGTATACTCGTAGTTACCACTGGGGCAGCCTCTGCTGAGAACTTGCAACCTCCACAGCCGTCTCCCTGTTTCAATACAATGGCCGCTCCATCTGTTAGCACTAGTAGTCTTTCTTTTGAACAGCATAAAGAACTGCTTCTGTTACAGCTAGAGCATGAGCAAGTTCGGGAGTGGGCGTTAGAACAAGCTAAACTGGAGCATGATCGTGTAAAGTTAGAGCATGATCGTGTTAAGTATGAAAAGGAATTGGAATTTAAACAGGATTTGGAGCGTGCTAAAATCAAGCTGCAACAAGAACGGCTAGAATTGGTTAGGGAAAGGTCTCGGGGAAGAGTTTGATTAGGGAAGGTGACCCTGATTCACCTAGGGGTCGCTCCTCTCTCGGTCGTGCTCCAGGACACATTTGATATTGTTGGAAACTTAAGGCTGTTGCCAAAATTGAATGAGAAGGACGTTATTTTTGTTGTTTGAGCGTGTTACTGACGCTAGGAGTTGATTCACACTTTAATGTTGCAGTGTGTGTTGACTGGTAAAGCGCAGGAAGCATATTCAGCTCTTGGTATAGCTGACAATGTCAGTTATGATGAGGTTAAAATGGCTGTGTTAGAGATTTACCAATTGGTTCCTGAGGCTTACCACCAATGATTTAGAACTTTAAAAAAGGCTGATAAACAAATTCATGTTGAGTTTGCACAAGAGTTATCTTCACAGTTTAATTGCTGGTGTTCTGCCTCCGCGGTTACAATTTCCAGGGGCTGTGTGATCTGATTATGATAGAGCAATTTAAGGACACAATCCCTGATCGTATAGCCATGTACATTAACTAACGAAAAGTGAAGACTGTCTCTGAAGCTGAGGTTTTGGCGGTTGAGTATGTTTTGACTCACAAAAGTGGCTTTGCAGAGCCCAGTATTCGGAGTGAGTGGGGGCATTCTGAGATATTTGGGCCTCGCCCACTGAGAACTTTAGTTTACGGGCAGAGCTTCATTCATATAGGGTTGAGCCTGGCTCTCATGGGAAAACTTACTTCAGTCAAGAGTGTCACTACTGTCATGGTTCAGGTCATTGGAAAAACTAATGTCCTGTTCTCAGGGCTAAGGGTAAATTCAGTACTCGCGCGAACATTAAATCTAAGCCTACGGCATTAGCAGCGCCGGTCCCACATCCGTTCACTCTTGTCACTCCGTTTCATGCCCAGGGCATGTGAAAGTCCCAATTAACCCAGATTGTTTACCTTTCGTTACAGAGGGTTTTGTGTCCCTGTTAAGAAGTAACGACCCAGTGCCAGTGACGATCCTGAGGGACACAGGTGCCTCTGAGTCGTTTGTGTTAGTCTGTGTTACCCTTCTCTGCTGAGACTCTGCTGAGACTGAGGAATAACTTGGCTGGTAAGCGTTTATGGCCTGCTGTGTCTCCACCTCTAGTGGTTTCCGCTAAGCCGTCGTTTGAAGGGATTCCTGATGAGAGCACGCAGAGTTTCCCAGAGGTGTTCTCTGCGTGCGCGGTGATGCGTTCTATGAGCTGTGGCAACCTGGTCACTGCAAGGGCTAACGATAATGTTACAAAGAAATCTGTCAATAATTTCCCTGTTATCCCGTTATCTGTGCCCCGCTCCAATCTAATCAAGGAGCAGAGGGCTGACACCTCCTTAGAAGAGTCACGTGACTGGCCACTGTTTATTTTTTGTTTTGTGTTGTCCTGTAGCTCCTGTAGCTCCAGTCATCTCTTCCCTGCTGTCCTCGTTTTTTTTCTTTATTCTTAAAGGTTGCTTCCTGTGCGCAAAGGTTGCTGAGGTCTGGGGAGGACAAGGTTGGATTGGAAAGTGGGGTTAGCGTTTACCAGGGCAGTATTTTGTTTGTGTTTATGTTTGGTTGGTATAGTGTTCCAGGGTCCTTGGTGGTCCGCGGTTTTATGGGGGGTGACAACCCTCACACTCTGTTTGCTGAATTATTTATCTTTGCTCTTGTTTTCTTTAATAGGATGTCGGTGGGCGGAGACTGTAGGGTCATCAGCAATATGGGACAAACCTGGGGATAAATACACCTTTCCCCCATACATTGAAGAGACTCTCTCCACGTGCCAGACACACTGTTATTTGTGGTTGTGGCATTTTGTGGCTTGTTTGTTTTGGCACCTCTCAACACCCCACATCACCATCTATGCATACAACAACTCACTTAAACTACTGACTACTGACTACACACACCATTGGTATTTGTATATAATAAATATATTTTTGTAATTATGTTATCTCCACAATGTCTCCCTCTTTGTTACGGGCTACGAGCCGGTTCGTGACACTCTTGCTCTCTATCATTCTCTCTCTTTTCATCTCTCTTTCTTTTCATCTCACAATCTCTTCCTCTCTATTTTCCTCTCTCTTTTCATCTCTCTCTCTTCCTTTCTCTCTTTCTCTCTCCCTTCCTCGTTCTCTATCTCTTTCACAAACATGTATTTTTGTCCCTCTTCCCCCTCTCTTTTCCCTCTTCCTCCCTATCCATCTGTCTATATCTCTCCTTATTTCTGGCTCTACCATTTTTATGAATGTCACGTCCTAGGCACAGGGCCAAGGGAAATATACATTCTTTATGGGCATTGTCACTGGGACACTTCTGTGTAACCATGAGGAAAATAGTGCTTATTACAGTTCAGACAGATACATTAAACCAAATCAAATCAAATCAAATTTTATTGGTCATATACACATGGTTAGCAGATGTTAATGCAAGTATAGCGAAATGCTTGTGCTTCTAGTTCCAACCGTGCAGTAATATCTAACAAGTAATCTAACAATTTCACAACAACTACCTTATACACACAAAAGTGTAAAGGAATGATTAAGAATATGTACATACAAATTTATGGATGAGCGATGGCCGAACGGCATAGGCAAGATGCAGTAGATGGTATAGAGTACATTATATACATATGAGATGAGTAATGTAGGGTATGTAAACATTATATAAAGTGGCATTGTTTAAGTGACTAGCAATACATTTATTACATCCAAATGTCAATTATAAAGTGGCTAGAGTTGAGTCTGTATGTTGGCAGAAGCCACTCAATGTTAGTGATGGCTGTTTAACAGTCTGATGGCCTTGAGATAGAAGGTGTTTTTCAGTCCCTCGGTCCCAGCTTTGATGCACCTGTACTGACCTCGCCTTCTGGATGATAGCGGGGTGAACAGGCAGTGGCTCGGGTGTTTGTTGTCCTTGATGATCTTTTTGGCCTTCCTGTGACATTGGTTGGTGTAGGTGTCCTGGAGGGCAGGTAGTTTGCCCCCGGTGATGTGTTGTGCAGACCTCACTACCCTCTGGAGAGCCTTGCAGTTGAGGGCGGTGCAGTTAACGTACCAGGCGGTGATACAGCCCGACAGGATCCTCTCAATTGTACATCTGTAAAAGCTTGTCAGGGTAATCGGTGACAAGCCAAATTTCTTCAGCCTCCTGAGGTTGAAGAGACGCTGTTGTGCCTTCTTCACCACGCTGTCTTTGTGGGTGGACCATTTCAGTTTGTCCGCGATGTCTACGCTGAGGAACTTAAAACTTTCCACCTTCTCCACTACTGTCCCGTTGATGTGGATAGGGGGGTGCTCCCTCTGCTGTTTCCTGAAGTCCACGATCATCTCCTTTGTTTTGTTGACGTTGAGTGTGAGCTTATTTTCCTGACACCACACGCTGAGGGCACTCACCTCCTCCCTGTAGGCCGTCTCGTCGTTGTTGGTAATCAAGCCTACCACTGTAGTGTCGTCTGCAAACTTGATGATTGAGTTGGAGGCGTGCATGGCCACGCAGTCGTGGGTGAACAGGGAGTACAGGAGAGAGCTGAGAACACACCCTTGTGGGGCCCCAGTGTTGAGGATCAGCGGGGTGGAGATGTTGTTTCCTACCCTCACCACCTGGGGGCGGCCTGTCAGAAAGTCCAGGACCCAGTTGCACAGGATGGGGTCGAGACCCAGGGTCTCAAGATTAAAGACGAGTTTGGAGGGCACTATAGGGTTAAATGCTGAGCTGTAATCGATGAACAGCATTCTTACATAGGTATTCCTCATGTCCAGATGGGTTAGGGCAGTGTGCAGTGCGGTTGCAATTGCATCGTCTGTGGACCTATTGGGGCGGTAAGCTAATTGGAGTGGGTCTAGGGTGTCAGGTAGGGTGGAGGTGATAGGATGCTTGACTAGTCTCTCAAAGCACTTCATGATGATGGAAGTGAGTGCTACGGGGCGATAGTCGTTTAGCTCAGTTTCCTTAGTTTTCTTGGGA
Organism: Salmo trutta; assembly: GCF_901001165.1. Lineage (NCBI taxonomy): Eukaryota > Metazoa > Chordata > Actinopteri > Salmoniformes > Salmonidae > Salmo > Salmo trutta. The sequence goes on along the minus strand of NC_042970.1, from coordinate 22,958,970 downwards.
ACAGGAACATTGGTGGCCCTCTTGAATATGTGGGAACAGTACACTGGGGTAGGGATTGGTTGAATATGTCCGTAAACACAGAAATCAAATCAAATTGTATTTGTCAACAACACATGGTTAGCAGATGTTAATGCGAGTGTAGCGAAATGCTTGTGCTTCTAGTTCCAACCATGCAGTAATATCTAATAAGTAATCTAACCTAACAATTTCACAACAACTACCTTATACACACAAGTGTAAAGGAATGAATAAGAATATGTACATAAAAATATATGAATGAGTGATGGCCGAACGGCATAGGCAAACTGCAGTAGATGGTAGAGAGTACAGTATATACATTGGAGATGAGTAATGTAGGGTATGTAAACATCATATAAAGTGGCATTGTTTAAAGTGGCTAGTGATAAATGTATTACATCAATTTTCCATTATTAAAGTGGCTAGAGTTGAGTCAGTATGTTGGCAGCAGCCACTCAATGTTAGTGATGGCTTTTTAACAGTCTGATGGCCTTGTTTTTCAGTATCTCAGTCCCCGCTTTGATGCACCTGACCTCGCCTTCTGGATGATAGCGGGGTGAACAGGCAGTGGCTCGGGTGTTGTCCTTGATGATCTTTTTGGCCTTCCTGTGACATCGGGTGGTGTAGGTGTCCTGGAGGGCAGATAGTTTGCCCCCGGTGATGCGTTGTGCAGACCTCACTACCCTCTGGAGAGCCTTACGGTTATGGGCGGAGCAGTTTCCATACCAGGCGGTGATACAGCCCGACATGATGCTCTCGATTGTGCATCTGTAAAAGTTTGTGAGTGTTTTTGGTGACAAGCCGAATTTCTTCAGCCTCCTGAGGTTGAAGAGGCACTGCTGCGCCTTCTTCACCACGCTGTCTGTGTGGGTGGACCATTTCAGTTTGTCCGTGATGTGTACGCCGAGGAACTTAAAACTTTCCACCCTCTCCACTACTGTCCCGTCAATGTGGATAGGGGGCTGCTCCCTCTGCTGTTTCCTGAAGTCCACAATCATCTCCTTTGTTTTGTTGACATTGAGTGTGAGGTTATTTTCCTGACACCACACTCCGAGGGCCCTCACCTCCTCCTTGTAGGCCGTCTCGTCGTTGTTGGTAATCAAGCCTACCAATGTAGTGGAGGCCAGCTGGTCAGCTGGTCTGCGCATGCTCTGAGGACACAGCTAGGGATGCCGTCTGGGCCGGGAGCCTTGCGAGGGTTAACACGTTTAAATGTGTTAGCTAGCTAGCTAACGTGAGCTAGCAGGAATTTTAGCTGACCAGGTCATATTTAAAGCTATCTAGCTAAATCATATCAAACATGTCATCTGGTTTGCTTGGTTAGACAGCTAGCTAATATCCAATGCCATGGCAAGCAAGGTGGGAATTAAGCTTGCTAACTAACCTGTTATGCTAGCTACTACAGTTTCGCTAGCTAGTTAATTTCAGCAAGCTAAATACATGACTCGGATGTGCACACATGTGCACATTGCTATCGAGGGCAGTGCAGTTGCCATACCAAGCAGTGATGCAGCCAGATAAGATACTATCAATTGTGCAGCTGTAGAACTTTTTGACGATTTGAGAGCCCATGAAAAATCTTTTCAACCTCTTGAGAGGGAAGAGGCGCAGTCGAGCCTTCACCACAACTGTGTGCATGTGTGTGGACCATTTGTGACTCACACAGTGGTGTAAAGTACTTAAGTAAAAAAACGTACAAGTAGTGCTTAAGTAGTTTATTTGGGTATCTATACATTGTTACTTTCTAACTTTTACTTTACTACATTCCTAATGAAAATAATGTACTTTTTACTCCATACATTCTCTCAGACACCCTAAAGTACTCGTCCCATTTCGAATGCTTAGCAGGACAGAATTTATTTTAAATTCACACACTTATTAATTGAACATCCCTGGTCATGCATACTGCCTCTGATCTCATGGACTCACTAAACACAAATGCTTTGTTTGTAAATTATGTCTGAGTGTTGGAGTATGCCCCTAGCTATCTGTAAATAAAAAATATAAAAAATATAAAAAATTGTGCCATCTGGTTTACTTAATATAAGAAATGTTAACTTAGTCATACTTTTACTTTTGATACTCTGGGGGATAAGGTGGTGTCAAATGCCCTCGTTACGACAATCTTGGTGTGTTTGGACCATGATAGATTGTTGGTGATGTGGACAACAAGGAACTTGAAACTCCCGACACGATCACTACAGCCCCGTCGATGTTAATGGGGGCCTGTTCGGCCCTCCTTTTCCTGCAGTCTAATATCATCTTCTTTGTCTTGCTCACATTGAGGGAGAGATTGTTATCCTGGCACCACACTGCACTGCCAGGTCTCTGACCTCCTCCCTATAAGCTGTCTCATCATTGTAGTCAGCAAACTTAACGATGGTGTTGGAGTCGTACTTAGCCTTCCCCGTAGCTCAGTTGGTAGAGCATGGTGTTTGCAACACCAGGGTTGTGGGTTCAATTCCCACGGGGGGCCAAGTATGAAGAAAAAAAAAATGTATGAAATGAAAATGAAATGTATGCATTCACTACTGTAAGTCGCTCTGGATAAGAGCGTCTGCTAAATGACTAAAATGTAAAATGTAAAAATGTACTTGGCCACGCAGTTGTGGGTGAACAGGGAGTACAGGAGGGGACTAAGCACACACCCCTGAGGGGCCCCTGTGTTGAGGATCAGTGTGGCAGATGTGTTGTTGCCTACCCTTACCACCTGGGGGTGGCCAATCAGGAAGTCCAGGATCCAGTTTCAGAGGAAGGTTTAGTCCCAGGGTCCTTAGCTTAGTGATGTGCTTTGTGGGCACTATGGTGTTGAATGCTGAGCTGTAGTCAATGAATAGCATTCTCACATAGGTGTTCCTTTTGTACAGGTGGGAAGGTGCTGTGTGGAGTGCGTTTGAGATTGCGTCATCTGTGGATCTGTTGGGGCGGTATGCGAATTGGAGTGGGTCTAGGGTTTCCGGGATGTTAGTGTTGATGTGAGCCATGACCAGCCTTATAAAAGCACTTCATGGCTACCGACGTGAGTGCTACGGGGTGGTAGTCATTTAGGCAGGTTACCTTCGCATTCTTGGGCACAGGGACTATGGTGGTCTGCTTGAAACATGTGGGTATTACAGACTCGGTGAGGGAGAGGTTGAAAATGTCAGTGAAGACACTTGCACATGCTCTGCGTACACACCCTGGTAATCCGTCTGGCCCCACTGCCTTTTGAATGTTGACCTGTTTAAAGGTCTTGCTCACATCGGCTACAGAGAGCATGATCACACAGTCGTCCAGAACAGCTGGTGCTCTCATGCATGCTTCAGTGTTGCTTGCCTCGAAGCGTATGTACGGTCACTGTGGGGACGAACGGTCACTGTGGGGATGATGTAGTCAATGCACTTATTGATGAAGCCGGTGACTGAGGTGGCATACTCCTCAATTCCATTGGATGAATCACGGAACATTTTGTGCTAGCAAAACAGTCCTGTAGCGTAGTATCCGTGTCATCTGACCACTTCCGTATTGAGCAAGTCACTGGAACTTCCTGCTTTAGTTTTTGCTTGTAAGCAGGAATCAGGAGGATATAATTATGGTCAGATTTGCCAAATGGAGGGCAAGGAAGAGCTTTGTATGCGTCTCTGTATGTGGAGTAAAGGTGGTCTAGAGTTTTTTCCATTTGGTTGCACATGTGACGTGCTGGTAGAAATTAGGTAAAACAGACTTAAGTTTGCCTGCATTAAAGTCCCTGGCGCCGCTTCTGGATTAGCATTTTCTTGTTTGCTTATGGCCTTATGCAGCTCGTTGAGTGCGATCTCTCTTGGTAGATAGTGTGGTCTACAGCTTATCATGAGGTACTCTACCTCAGGCGAGCAATTCCTCGAGACTTGTTTAATATTAGACATTGCGCACCAGCTGTTATTGACAAATAGACACACTCCCCTGCCCCTCATCCTACCAGACGTAGCTGCTCTGTCCTGCCGATGCACGGAAAACCAAGCCAGCTCTATATTATCAGTGTCGTTGTTTAGCCACGACTCAGTGAAACATAAGATATTACAGTTTTTAATATCCCGTTGGTAGGATAGTCTCGACCGTAGATCCTCGAGTTTGTTTTCCAGTGATTGCACATTGGCCAATAGAACCGATGGTAATGGCGATTTACTCACTTGCCTATGAATCCTATCAAGGACCTTCTCCCTCTGTATCTCCACCTTTTCTTTACGCAAATGACTGGGATTTGGGCCTGGTCTCCGGAGAGCAGTATATCTTTCGCGTTGGACTCATTAAAGAAAGATAAATTGTTTTTAACTAGGACAGAAGAATTTATACTTACTTTTTCCTGACATAACATAGGTACAGCAGATCCCCTTATTGTATGGGACACTTTTAAATGTGCCCTTAGAGGCCATGCAATTCAGTTCTCATCCCTAAAACAGAAGCAATTTAGATCAAAATAGTTCATATTAAAGGAAGTAGAGGGACTAACAGTACAGACAGATAGCAATAAAAACAGTACAATAGAGGTACAGAATAAGTCCGAAGAAAAACTAAAAGTCATTGATAAATTTATTCAAGAAAGATCAACTGTAATATATTATAAAATAAAGCGAACTGGATGGAAAATGGGGAAAAATGCATTCAATTATCTTTGACATAGAAATACTCCCGAAAAGAATTTACTCAAATGTAATGTTACAAATGATGGAGTCACCTATGATTCACCAAAGATATTTTGAAAGGGGACGCAAAGTACTTTAAGCATATGTTTTTGTTTCAGTCTCCTCCAAATCAAATCAAATGTAATTTGTCACATGCGCTGAATACAACAAGGTGTAGACCTTACTCACATGCCCTTAACCAACAATGTCGTTTTAAGAAAAATAAGACTTAAGAAAATACTTACTAAATAAACTAAAGTAAAAAAATAAAAGAGCAACGATAAATTAACAATAACAAGGCTTTATACAGGGCCAACCGGTACCGAGTCAATGTGCTGGGGTACAGGTTAGTTGAGGTTATTGAGCTAATATGTACATGTAGGTAGGGTTAAAGTGACTATGCATAGATGATAAATAGCGAGTAGCCGTGCGGTAGCAGAGAGAACACTAACCAAAGTTCATTGTATGGATTTTGTCTATTAATAATGTAAAATTAACAACTGTACAAAAAGACTCAAGGTCAAATTACAGAGGAGGAACTTTTTAATGCAATTAAAGCCTTTAACCTTTTCATGAGTGAGTTTCCAAATACCTCTAACGGTCGACCCAGTGTGAGTTTTTTTATGCGCGTGATGTTAGAATGCACTCACTGTTCCAAAATGTGATTATTAGGCAACAGAACAATTGCTAATTACATATAGGCTATGTTTCAACTTTCTAACAAGTTTTATTTTCTAACAGCAGTTTGAATTGAGGTGTGTTCCGCCTCATTAATTCACATAGAAATAGCCCATTTCACTGATGCGGACAATTTATGTTTGAGGCTTTACTTAAGTGCACAAACTTCTCTCTTCAATGAGAGCCCAAGCACCTCCCCAGTGTTTCCCCAGGTCAAGTATGCAGACATTTGCGCAGTCTAGCGCTAACTTTTTCCGCCTGGCACATTTTCTGGCTGGCGCTCACATTGCTTCTTTGTTGTCCTTAAAAATAATAACTTTGGACATGTGTGCATTCCAATCAAAGTAAGTGCCTTGTTTTCTGTATATCATCTTGTTGTTTCTACTGTAGCATACCGTGTGCATGTATGGCGCATAATGTTTTTACTGTTTTATTCACATGTTTTCAAGTACTGGTGACAAATCATGCATTCCGATTCATGCATAGATCTTAATGGACACATACAGTATGATGTGTTTAATACTTAAGGTTGTACTTATTATGATGAATTAATGCTAAGGTATTTGCCATTTATGCGTGGTGCCATGTTTGTTGACATCATACAATGCATTCTGGGTGTCACGTAAACGTCTTTCAGACCAAAGATGTTATAACAAAATGAGGTGAGGGATGGTTCACTCATCTTTTGATTAACTGCCGGAAGTGAATGAAGGGAAGAGAATGATGGTAGACATCTCCTTTTCTTATGACCCGAACAAACAAACATAGCGGCGCGCATGAACTACCCATCGTCAGATTACTTTAGACTTTTAAAAACTGTTTTACTCAATTATTAATATAAATGGTGAGCTCACCCGTTGTGATGAATTGTAATAGTCATTTCTATTGTCTAATTCATATTATGGTTTCTGTCAGGTGAGAGTTAGCTAAATATGACCTCTTGTGTTAGGTCAATCTTGCCACCAACTAAATGCTTCCAAGAAGAGGATCATTACTTTACATGAGGAAATTAAACATCTGGATGAGCGTCTCATTTTGAATAAAGAGGCCTCATGTTTAATCACATTTGTTGATGCCTCTTTTCAAAGAGACAACTAAAATGGAACATTTATGGATCTTGAGCATTTCTCCACCTACGGCCTTCTGAACCAAAAGTCGGATGCTCTAAGCTTTACCCCTGGCTGGCGTGAATGGAGTGTGATTGGATCCAGGAGGACCCTCACCCCAGTGTTCTGTTTTCTTCTCTCAGCGTTGTGATATTACATTTTCGAATCGTTTTGAGCCACTGTCTCCGCTGTCTTCCTCAGGGCATTGGGACACCGGGTACGCGGATGCTGTAGATTCTACACTGATGTCCACCTCAACTACGGGCTACACTATGGGCTCTCGTGTTCAGGGTGCTGGGCGGCTGGTGACTCCCCCCCGGCAATCAGGATCTATGCTACCTTCTCCCCAGCCGATTTCTGCAGCTTCTGCACTCTAAAAATTACGAGATCAACAAGGGTTCTTCTAAGACCCTCAAAGTATATTAAAGCTGATCTTTTATCCCCAGTACGCTTTAACTTGCAATGAAAACAACTTTCGAACAAAATTAGAAATGTACAGGTATAAAATCTTACCCGTATACATGGATGAATGCTTCACAACAGCGTATCTTCTCCGTTTGGTTTGTACCTAGCTACAGCTTGTTTGGCCCGCTGTTGTGTCAAGTCGCTCAGGTTCATACTGACCTTGTGCAGAAAAGCAGCCTTTTTCCCACTGATCTTTATTAATAGTGCCTGCTAAATTCTGGGCAGCAATGATGTTGAGAACAGTAGCAACACTTGTGCAGTTCTCCATGGCTAACGTTTTATCTTTAAAAAAAGCTGCAGTAGCAAGGCTTATCTACACATACTGAACAGCTCATGTTGTGGACAGAAGCTTGCTACATGGCTGACCAATCTGAGCTCATCTCTCGGCATATCCAGCCAATCCATTATCTCAGCCAATCATGGCTAAGGGGAAGGTTCCTGACTTTTTCCATGGCTAACCCAACTATGCTCATAATATATATAAAAAAATGGTATTAGCAGATGGCCTACAAGTTTGTTATTAAGGCACGTGAAAGTTCACGTTCCAGAAAGCATTTCTGCCCCCCCCCAAAAAAATCAAATGCCTCTCCTGTGAAGTAGTGATGTGCAACATACGCCAAGCTTGAATCGTGAATAAAGATGAGTGAAAAAGTTAGACGCACAAATATCATACCTCCAAGACATGCTAACCTCTCATCATTACAATAACGGTGGAGGTTAGCATTTTTTTGGGGGGGGGGTATGATTTATTGTGCATCTGTAACACACGAGAAATAGAAATAAGAAGAACACGAGAAAGTAAAGCCCGTTTCCACTGGCACTTAATATTAGATCTCGTCTGGGCTTGTTGCTGTTAGCTACCACATGGACAAGCAGTAGTGCAGTAGTCAGACATGACACAAATTACCAGAGGAAAGGTGTTCCTTTTGTCCCCCTATGTGAGAATGCTATTCATTGACTACAGCTCAGCGTTCAACACCATAGTACCCTCAAAGCTCATCACTAAGCTAAGGAACCTGGGACTAAACACCTCCCTCTGCAACTGGATCCTGGACTTCCTGATGGGCCGCCCGCAGGTGAGTGTTTGACTGTGCCCCTGGCTATCTGTAAAATAAAAAGAAAACAAGACAATTGGGTTGTCTGGTTTGCTTAATATAAGACATTTGAAATGATGCATACTTTTACTTTTGATACTTAAGAGTCATTTTCTATTAGAGTATCTTTACTTTTACTCAAGAATGACATTTGGGTACTTTTTACACAACTGATAATGACTATTTCAAATGATACAATGGTGATGAGTTTAAAGTGCAGACTGTCAGCTTTCATTTGAGGGTATATTTGTCCATATCGGGTGAACTGTTTAGAGATTACAACACTTTTTGAACATTGTCCTCTCATTTTAGTGGACCAAATGTATTGGAACAAATTCACTTATGTGTATTGAAGTAGTAAAAAGTTTAGTATTTGGTCCCTTTTTCCAAGCATGCAATGATTACATCAAGCTTGTGACTCTACAAACTTGCTGGATGAATTTGCTGTTTGTTTTATTTGTGTTTCAGATTATTTTGTGCCCAACAGAAATGAATGGTAAATAGTGTATTGTGTAAATTTTAAATAAGAATAGAATATGTTTCTAAACACATGTACATTCATGTGGATGCTACCATGATTATGGATAGTCCTGAAGGAATCATGAATAATTATGAGTGAGAAAGTTACAGAATCAAAAATATCTTACCCCCAAGACATGCTAACCTCTCACCATTACAAGAACAGGGGAGGTTAGCATTTTATATCATACCCCCAAGACATGCTAACCTCTCACCATTACAAGAACAGGGGAGGTTAGCATTTTATATCATACCCCCAAGACATGCTAACCTCTCACCATTACAAGAACAGGGGAGGTTAGCATTTTTGGGGGGGTATGATATTTATGCCTGTAACGGCTGCCTTTAGAGAGAGTGGACCAAAACGCAGCGGAGTTAGTGTTCGTTATATATTTAATTTCGGCAAGAACACTATACAATACAAAACAATAAACAGACAACCAAAACAGTCCTGTCACGTTAAACACAGTAACACGAACAGAAACAATTACCCACAAAACCCCAACGAAAAAACATGCACTTATGTGTGACTCCCAATCAACAGCAACGAACTTCAGCTGTGCCTGATTTAGGAGCCACACACGGCCCAAAAGAAAGAAACACAAACACATAGAAACAGAACATAGAACGCCCACCCAATGTAACACCCTGGCCTAACCAAAATAAAGAACAAAAAACCCCTCTCTATGGCCAGGGCGTTACAGTACCCCCCCCCCCCTCAAGGTGCGGACTCCGGCCGCAAAACCTGACACTGAAGGGGAGGGTCTGGGTGGGCCCTCTTACGGCGGCGGCTCAGGTGCGGGACGTAGCCTCTGCCCCACCCTTGGCGTCACCCTCTTAGGTGGTGCACCTGGCCGCGCCGAAGGTCTGGTGGGCGACCCTGGCTTCGCCCGGCTGGCGGGCGGCGATGGCTGCGCCCGGCTGGCGGGCCGCGATGGCTGCGCCCAGCAGACGGGACACTCTGGCTGATCCGGGCAGACGGGCCACTCTGGCTGATCCGGGCAGACGTGCCACTCTGGCTGATCCGGGCAGACGGGCCACTCAGGCTGATCCGGGCAGTCGGGCCACTCCGGCTGATCCGGGCAGACGGGCCACTCCGGCTGATCCGGGCAGACGGGCCACTCCGGCTGATCCGGGCAGACGGGCCACTCCGGCTGATCCGGGCAGACGGGCCACTCCGGCTGATCCGGGCAGACGGGTCACTCCGGCTGATCCGGGCAGACGGGCCACTCCGGCAGATCCGGGCAGGCCGGACAATCTGGCAGATCCGGGCAGGCGGGACAATCTGGCGACTCCTGACTGGCGGGCAGCTCTGGCGACTCCTGACTGGCGGGCAGCTCTGGCGACTCCTGACTGGCGGGCAGCTCTGGCGACTCCTGACTGGCGGGCAGCTCTGGCGGCCCCAGACTGGCGAGGCTGGGCTGACGCACTAGATGCCTGATGCGTGGGGCTGGTACAGGACGTGCCAGCCTGGAGACACGCACCTCAAGGCTAGTGCGTGTAGCGGGAAACACTGGACCGTAGAGGCGCACTGGCGGTCTCGAGCGCAGGGTTGGCATCACCCCTTCAGGCTCGATGCCCACTCTCCTCTGGCACATGCGGGGCGCTGGTACTGCGCATACCGGCCTGAAAATACCAGGCCTCACCACAGCACCTACCCCAAAGCACAGGACCTGTCCAGTCTGTTTCTGTCCAATAAAAAATTATTGGGGCTGCCTCTCGGGCTCCCTTACCCGCCGTGTTCCCCAGTCCTCGCCAGAATTCCTCCGCTGCTTGGTCCTGGTATGGTGGGTAGTTCTGTAACGGCTGCCTTTAGAGAGAGTGGACCAAAACGCAGCGGAGTTAGTGTTCGTTATATATTTAATTTCGGCAACACTATACAATACAAAACAATAAACAGACAACCAAAACAGTCCTGTCACGTTAAACACAGTAACACGAACAGAAACAATTACCCACAAAACCCCAACGAAAAAACATGCACTTATGTGTGACTCCCAATCAACAGCAACGAACTTCAGCTGTGCCTGATTTGGGAGCCACACACGGCCCAAAACAAAGAAATACAAACACATAGAAACAGAATATAGAACGCCCACCCAATGTAACACCCTGGCCTAACCAAAATAAAGAACAAAAAACCCCTCTCTATGGCCAGGGCGTTACAATGCCTCTGTAACTTTCTCACATATCATGATTCATTCAGGATTATCTGTAATCATGGTAGCATCCACATTAATGTACATTGAATAAAAATATAAATGCAACATGCAACAATTTCAAAGATTTTACTGAGTTACAGTTTATATAAGGAAATCAGTCAATTTAAATAAATTCATTAGGCACTAATCTTTGAATTTCACATGACTGTGAATAAATATACATATATGTTGGTCAAATATACCTTAAGAAAAGGTAGGGGCGTGGATCAGAATACCAGTAAGTAACTGCCTCTTGCGGTGCTACACATCTCCTTCACTTAGAGTTGATCAGGCTGTTGATTGTGGCCTGTGGAATGTTGTCCCACTCCTCTTCAATGGCTGTGTGAAGTTGATGGATATTTGCGAGAACTAGAACACGCTGTCGTAGACATCGATCCAGAACATCCCATATTTGCTCAATGGGTGACATGTCTAGTGAGTATACAGACCATGGAAGAACTGGGACATTTTCAGTTTCCAGGAATTGTGTACAGATCCTTGCGACATGGGGCTGTGCATTATAATGCTGAAACATGAGGTGGTGGCGGCGGATGAATGATACGACAATGGGCCTCAGGATCTTGTCACGGTGCATTCTGTGCATTCAAATTGCCATCGATAAAATGCAATTGTGTTCTTTGTCCGTAGCTTATACCTGCCCATACCATAACCCCACCGACCGCTATGGGGCACTCTGTTCACAACGTTGACATTAGAAAACCGCTCACCCACACGACGCCATCTGCCTGGGAACAGTTGAATCTGGGATTCATCCATGAAGAGCATACTTCTCCAGCATGCCAGTGGCCATCGCATTTGCCCACTGAAGTTGGTTACGATGCCGAACTGCAGTCAGGTCAAGACCCCGGACGACGAGCACGAAGATAAGATTCCCTGAGAAATTTTATCGCAGTTTGTGCAGAAATTCTTTGGTTGTGAAAACCCACAGTTTCATCAGCTGTATGGAAAGCTGGTATCAGATTATCCTGCAGGTGAAGAAGCCGGCTGTGGAGGTCCTGAGCTGGCATTGTTACACATGGTCTGCGGTTGTGAGACCGGTTGGACATACTGCCAAATTATCTAAATTGAAGTTGGAGGCGGCTTATGGTAGAAAAATCAACATTACATTCTCTGAAAACAGCTCAGGTGGAAATTCCTGCAGTCAGCATGCCAATTGCATGCTCCCTCAAAACTTGAGACATCTGTGGCATTGTGTTGAAGGAGGGGAAGTTGTTGAGGCAGGGGGTGACATCACTTCTTGGCGCGCGTTCATGAGAGTGGATCCTCCGTTCCAAAACCTTTTTCAAGACACAGGAACCGTCCGGTTGAAATATTACTGAATCTTCACCTTCTGAAGGCCCTAAAGATTGATGTTTTACAACGTTTGACATGTTTGAACAAACGTAAATACAACTTTTTTAAACTTTTCGTCGCGACATCGTCCACGCACTTCCTACACTTGGAGTAGCTTATGTGCGAACAATAAGGAGTTATTTGGACATAAATTATGGACTTTATCGAACAAAACAACATTTGTTGTGGACCTGGGATCCCTGGAAGTGCCTTCTGATGAAGATGATCAAAGGTAAGGGAATATTTCTAATGCAATGTATGATTTTAGATGACTCCAAGATGGCGGCTATCTGTATAGCCTAGTGTATTTTTCTGAGCTCAGTACTCAGATTATTGCAAAGAGCGCTTTCCTCGTGAAGCTTTTTAAAAATCTTTCATAGCGTTTGCATATAGGAGATGTTCATCTATAATTCTTTGAATGACAGTTTAATTTTGTATCAATGTTTATGACAAGTATTTTTGTAAATTATGCCGCCGGTTCACCGGCAGTATTTGAGGGAAAATATTTTCTGAACGTCATGCGCCGATGTAAAATGCTGTTTTTATATATAAATATGAACTTTATCGAACAAAAAATGCATGTATTCTGTAACATGATGTCCTAGGAGTGTCATCTGATGAAGATCGTCAAAGGTTAGTGCTGCATTTAGCTGTGTTTTGGGTATTTGTGATGCATGCTAGTTGCTTGGAAAATGGCTGTGTGGTTGTTTTTGTCGATGTACTCTCCTAACATAATCTAATGTTTTGCTTTCGCTGTAAAGCCTTTTTGAAATCGGACAACGTGGTTCGATTCAGGAGAAGTGTATCTATAAAATGGTGTAAAATAGTCCTATGTTTGAGAAATATAAATTATAAGATTTTTGAATATGGCGCTCTGATTTTTTCACTGGCTGTTGATCCCGCTAACGGGATGCGAGCGGCAAGAGGATTTATTAATTAGCTTCTTGATACGCCACACCTGTCAGGTGGATGGATAATCTTGAGAAAGGAGAAATGCTCACTAACAGGGATGTAAACAATTTTTTTCACCACATTTTTGTGAAATAAGCTTTTTGTGCGTATGGACAATTTCTGGGTTATTTTATTTCAGCTCATGAAACTTGGGACCAACACATTACATGTTGCATTTATATTTTTGTTCAGTGTAGAAGTGTTTAAAAACATATACATTGGAGTTGCTTACCAATTACCAAGATGACGTTGACTATTCCTGAGTGCCTAGTTACAGTTTTGGCATAAAATTGGCTTGAAAATCTATGGGAAGACTTGAAAATGGCTGTCTAGAAATGATCAACAACCAACTTGACAGAGCTTGAAGAATCTTTTAGCAATAATGGGCAAATACAGTACAATCCAGGTGTGCAAAGCTCTTAGAGACATACCCAGAAAGACTCACACCTGTAATCGCTGCCAAAGTTGATTGTAACGTCAGTGCCAGTCGGTGCCGTTTAAGATAAGGGACATTTTTTATGACCATGGCTTTATTTCTTTTTCAGCATATTGGATGACTGGCATTCATATTCCATTCACCCAGCTCAATGTAACATCGATAGGTTTAGGGTACTACATGATACTCAAATTTTCCCTATACCTATCATGAGGTTGCTACAACCTAGCCTGTGAATGTAGGTGCACATGTCGAGAGAAATGTTTTACTAATCAAGGTGACAGAGAGTGACACATTAAATACCGCCTTGCACACTCTTGCCTGCATCTAGCTGATCTATGGTGTAAACGTTAGTCCAAACAGTTGCAAACGAGTTTCAATTGGAAAAATTCAGGTATGTTTATCCCTGTTTTGTTCCATTTGCTTCTGTTTAACAAAATCGGTGGAATGAATACAACCCTGATCATACTGCCGCAAACACAGTTCACTTTCATAGCAGCCACATACAGACAGCATGATCACCTTTGTATAATTCCTCCTCGCATCTACGTACTCTCCTAATTTCTTATTTTGCCTTCAACCAGGCGAAAAAATCTTTCCAAGCCAAATCTTCGTACTCTAAACGCTAACCACTACATACCGCCTACAACATCATCAGTTCATGCTGTAAGAGCTCTGATAGGTTAGAGGTCATCCTCCAGCAGTTGTCATAATTACTGTGTAAGACTTTCGAAGGGGGTGAGAAACATGAGCCTCCCAGGTTTTGTATTGAAGTCAATGTACCCAGAGGACAGAATGTCACCCCCTGACCTGAGAGAGACGGTTTATTTCTCTATTTTGTTAGGTCAGGGTGTGGGGTGGGCATTCTATGTTTTGTATTTCTTTGTTTAGGACCGAGTATGGTTCCTAATCAGAGGCAGCTGTTATTCGTTGTCTCTGATTAGGAATCATACTTAGGCAGCCTTTTCCCACCTGTGTTTGTGGGTAGTTGTTTTCTGTTTTGTGTTTCTGTACCTGACAGAACTGTGTGCTTTCGTTTCTTTTTGTTATTTTTGTTCGAGTGTTTGTTTGATTTAAATAAATAATCATGAACACGTGCCATGCTGCATCTTGGTCCCCTCTCTATGACGATCGTTACAGAACTACCCACCACAACTGGATCAAGCAGCGTGCCCGGGAGGAGATGGATTACTGGTCTCTGGAGGAGTTGCGAGAGAGGATAGACTGGACATGGGGGCAAGTATTGGAGAGATACAGAAGCCTGCCGGGGAAGCAGGTGAAGGCAGCGAGAGAGGAACTAGCACAGCAAGGAAGGAAGCACGAGAGGCAGCCCTGTGGCTGCTCCACGTACCAGGCTGTCAGTATGTCTCCTCAGTCCGGTGAGACCCGTTACGGCTCCACAAAAGAAGCCTCCAGTGATGATCTATGATCCGAAGCCTCCAGTGATGATCCATGGCAAGAGGCCTGTAGGGATGATCCATGGCCCGGAGCCTGTAGGGATGATCCATGGCACGGAGCCTCCAGTGATAATCCATGGCCCGGAGCATGTAGGGATAATCCATGGCAAGAAGTTGGTAGGGATGATCCATGGCCCGGAGCCTGTAGAGATGATCCATGGCACGAAGCCTCCAGTGATAATCCATGGCCCGGAGCCTCCAGTGATGATCCATGGCACGAAGCCTGCAGTGATGATCCATGGCATGAAGCCTGTAGCGACGGTCCCCAGTACGGAACCTCCTGAGACGGCCTACAGTACGAAACCTCCTGAGACGGCCTACAGTCCGGAACCTCCTGAGACGGCCTACAGTCCGGAACCTCCTGAGACGGCCTGCAGCCCGGAACCTCCTGAGACGGCCTGCAGCCCGGAGTCTTTGGCGGCCTGCAGTCTGGAGTCTTCGGCGGCGGCCTGCAGTGCGGAGTCTTCGGCGGCGGCCTGCAGTACGGAGTCTTCAGCGGCAGCCTGCAGTCCGGAGTCTTCAGCGGCGGTCGGCAGTTCAGAGCCTCCGGCGATGATCCACGGTTCCTCCGGCGACACAGAAGCCTGGGGATCAGCGGGCGGAGTGGGGGCTACGCCCCGAACCAGAGCTGCCGCCAAGAATAGATGCCCACCCGGACCCTCCCCTATAGGTTCAGGTTTGCGGCCGGGAGTCCGCACCTTTGGGGGGGGGGGGGTACTGTCATGCCCTGACCTGAGAGAGACGGTTTATTTCTCTATTTTGTTAGGTCAGGGTGTGGGGTGGGCATTCTATGTTTTGTATTTTTTGTTTTGGGCCGAGTATGGTTCCTAATCAGAGGCAGCTGTCATTCGTTGTGTCTGATTAGGAATCATACTTAGGCAGCCTTTTCCCACCTGTGTTTGTGGGTAGTTGTTTTCTGTTTTGTGTTTCTGTACCTGACAGAACTGTGCGCTTTCGTTTCCTTTTGTTATTTTTGTTTGAGTGTTTGTTTGATTTAAATAAATAATCATGAACACGTGCCACTCTGCATCTTGGTCCCCTCTCTATGACGATCATTACAGAGAAACTATTGATCCTCTGGCTACACCATGGTGCTGCCCCAGAGAGTGCTGTTGAGTGTACTGTAGACCTTCATTGCAAAACAATCAATTATTTGGTGACATGGGAATATATTTAGTATAGTTGTATCTAAAAAGGTTAACCTTTTTAATGTTTCACTGTTTTCATTTTTATTAAATTCACTGAAGAGGATGGTCCTCCCCTTCCTCCTCTGAAGACCCTCCACTGTCTAACATGTATAGACTCAGGAGGTTGAATACTTATATAATAATTCACTTATTTTTTATTGTTCTTCCACTTCGACATTACAGAGTAGTTTGTGTAGATTTTATTTTGTGTGCAATTTTGTGTAAAAATGTATGCACAATTGAGAGCATCCTGTCGGGCTGTATCACCACCTGTTATGGCAACTGCACCGCCCTCAACCGCAAGGCTCTCCAGAGGGTGGTGCGGTCTGCACAACGTATCACCAGCAGCAAACTACATGCCCACCAGGACACCTACAGCACCTGATGTTACAGGAAGGCCAAAAAGATAATCAAGGACAACAACCACCCGAGCCACTGCCTGTTCACCCCGCTACCATCCAGAAGGCGAGGTCAGTACAGGTGCATCAAAGCTGGGACCAAGAGACTGAAAAACAGCTTCTATCTCAAGGCCATCAGACTGTTAAACAGCCGTCACTAACAGAGAGAGGCTGCTACCTACATACAGACTCAAATCATTAGCCACTTTAAAAAATGGATCACTAGTCACTTGAAATAATGCCACTTTAATAATGTTTACATATCTTACATTATTCATCTCATATGTATATACTGTATTTTCTACCATCTACTGCATCTTGCCTCGCTCATCCATTAAAACCTGTTGAGGACAGACGGTCTGCTAGCGAAATACAAAACCTCAAAAATGCAATAATTAAACATTTTCAAACATATGACTATTTTACACCATTTTAAAGATAAGACTATCGTTAATCTAACCACATTGTACGATTTCAAAAAGGCTTTACAGCAAAAGCAAAACATTAGATTATGTTAGGCCATAGACCAAAATAATCACACAGCCATTTTCCAAGCAAGCATATATGTCACAAAAACCCAAAACACAGCTAAATGAAGCACTAACCTTTGATGATCTTCATCAGATGACACTCCTAGGACATTATGTTATACAATACATGCATATTTTGTTCAATCAAGTTTATATTTTTATCCAAAAACAGCTTTTTACATTGGCATGTGATGTTCAGAACATGCATTCCCACCAAAAACTTCTGGTGAATTTACAAAATTACTCCTCATAAATGTTGACAAAATACATAACAAGTATTTTAAGAATTATAGATACAAAACTCCTTTATGCAATCGCTATGTCAGATTTTAAAATAGGTTTCGGTGAAAGCACATTTTTCAATATTCTGTGTACATAGCTCAGCCATCACGGCTAGCTATTTTGACACCCGCCAAGTTCGGGGCACACTAAACTCAGAATTACTATTAGAATATTGTATTACCTTTGCTGATCTTCATCAGAATGCACTCCCAGGACTGATACTTCCACAAGAAATGTTGCTTTTGTTCCAAATAATCCATAGTTATGTCCAAATACCTCCGTTTTGTTTGTGCGTTCAGGTCACTATCCAAAGGGTAACGCGCAAGCGCATTTCGAGACAAAAAAATTCTAAATATTCCATTACCGTACTTAGAAGCATGTTAAACGATGTTTAAAAACAATTTTTATGGTATTTTTCTCGTAAAATAACGATAATATTCCAACCAGACAATAGTGTATTCATTTAAAGAGGAAAAGAAAAAACAGCGTGCTCGCGTATATCCAATTTCTTTGTCCCCAGGCAGACCACTGAGAAACTGAGCTACTATACTCTGCCCAGAGACAGGAGACGGCTCAATCCGCTTTCTGAAGGCTTTAGACAGCCAATGGAAGGCTTAGAAAGTGCAACGTAACCCCACAGATACTGTAGTTTTGATAGAGAATCAAAAGAAGAACTCCAAATTCTCAGACAGGCCACTTCCTGCTTGGAATTTTCTCAGGTTTTTGCTTGCCATATGAGTTTTGTTATACTCACAGACACCATTCAAACAGTTTTAGAAACTTCAGAGTGTTTTCTATCCAAATCTACTAATAATATGCATATTCTCATTTCTGGGCAAGAGTAGTAACCAGTTTAAATCGGGTACGTTTTTTCATCCGGCCGTGAAAATACTGCTCCCTAACCCTTTATATGTACATATTCTTATTCAATCCCTTTACATTTGTGTGTATAAGGTAGTTGTTGTGGAATTGTTAGATTACTTGTTAGATATTACTGCACTGTTGGAACTAGAAGCACAAGCATTTCGTTACATTCGCATTAACATCTGCTAACCATGTGCATTACAATTAAATACATTTTAGTCCCACTTTGTAACACAAACAAAACGTGGACAAAGTCAGTGGGTGGGAATTCTTTATGACGGCACTGTATAGAATGTCATTCTATTCAAGTTGTAGGCAATAGAACATCACACATTCGAGTGTTTGAATTTGTAACATGGTTACATTAACTTTTAACGTGGCTGCATGGGATTTGTCGGATTCTAAAGTCGAGTGGTTTTGTTACATCCAATGGCAGTGTCAGCGATAAGCTAATGCAAGGTGCCGCTTGTGGATTTGACAGCTCTAACGCAATTACACCTCCAACACTGCCAAAACAACCACACAACACTGTCGGCTAGTGTGGATGTAGTGGGGTAATATTTGATATCTATATGCATATTACATATTACATACATACATATTACATACATCTTCTTTTCGCGGATCTGGTAGGACAAAAACCATGGCCAATTGTATTGTTTCCCCCTGATGTTGTTAATATGTTTCTACTGTAGGTGACAGGGCAACATGTTGTGTGGACTAGCATATCATGCTTTGTGACATTAAGTTAGCTAGCTATCCCCATTTAGATAACGTGCTCTCACTTATTGCATATCCATGCCTGTGGCGTGCTCTCTGGTGCACCAGAGTGCTGGCTGGTCATTGTAAATAGTATAATCTGTTCAAAACAGTGGCAGTATGTGCAGCATTGGTCATTCGGTTTTTGACATGCAAAAGTAAAATAGTTGTGTTTCTGCTGTTGTTTAACTGCACAGATCGCTTTATATATCCTCTTAAAGAAATTACCAGTAGTTCGAAAACTTGGCATCATATTTCTGTCATGCTGCTTTGTTGACAACTCCAACCATCTCACGGCCCTATCACAACTCAGGATAAGACCCAGATACAAACACAGGAGGCGGACAGTTCGAATCTCAGATATTTATTATAAAACAGGGGGCAGGCAAACGGCAGGTCAAGGGCAGGCAGAGGTCAATAATTCAAGGCAGAATCAATCAGGGTCAGAACGGCAGGCAGGCTCAGGGCAGGCAGAATGGTCAGAACCGGGAAGGATAGAAAACAACACTTGAAAACCGGGAAACACACTGGAACAACCTGACAAGACCAACTGGCACAAACAAACAGAAAACACAGGTATAAATACACAGAAGATAATGTGGACAAATGGGAGACACCTGGTGGGGCGTGGAGACAAGCCAGGTGACAAAACAGGTGAAAGACAGGTGAAACAAATCAGGGTGCGACAGCCCCAGGTATTCAGCTAATCAGCGGCCGTAGCTGGAATTGATCATACAACCTTCCTACAATGGACAAGATACAGGATAAGAGAGATCCAGACATTGAATCCATTTATACCAGATCTGATGTGTTTGTATTCAAAATCAATTGTTGACCAATCCACAGAACAAAACAAAAGTAGTAAAACTAAGATTTCCAATCAAATCAAACCAGCCAACATCTTTTAGGAAGGGGGACACATATACAGTATGTGTGATGACCTGAGGAGCTGGGCTGGGTAGGACAATTGCATAAAGTGTTGTCAGAGTTCACTCTGAACAACTACAAATAACCACAGAGATCATACATCCATATAGGTACCGTAGCTTATAGTCATAGGACAAGTTTTAGATTGAGACCAAACATGGATGCAATAGTGTTATTTTAACAGACATTTCTGTAGTCAATTCTCTAGTTACTGTTGTAGAGAGAGAGAGAGATATGTTGCCCCCTTCGAGGGGGGAAGGGCCTACTGGCCCTTGGGCATTGTCTTGAGCCATTTACCATGCGGCCTGAGGTGACAAAGAACACATAAAATAGGGCCAAGCCTACATGGATCCGATAGAATCTAGCCCCCCAAGAAAAATCTGTGAAAATGGTGGTGTGCGAGGAGTCCAGGATGTAAATTAATGATATAATACTGTTTGGTGGCTTATTAATATGGACCTCAACCACACAGACTCTGTTTGAAGTGCAGTCTGGACTCCATAAGTGAACTGCATTTATCATAAGCAGAGGCTTACGCTGTAAACAGGCCACAGTCATTACCAATTCTAATTACATCTGGGTCCAAGGTCTCGCTGCACACCCCCCTGCCAGCCGCCGCGAACAGGGGAGAGCCAAGGTAAGACACACAGATATGGCGCTTAATTAAAGCCAACGTCAGTCAAGGGAATTTTCTCGTTTTGCTTCCTTTTTTCGGTTACATTAATTACCAACAGTGATGGGGGTTTATTAATGGCACTATTTAGTAGGAGTGGGCAGAAACATACAGTTGATCACATTCTATCGAGGAACAGGCCTTGGCCCACCAGACACCTAAGAGTGATTACGTGACATCACAGTGACAGCGTGGTGACTCACAGCTCTGATTTAAGTGTAGCGGTTGGGTGTCATGGTCATTGACCCTGGCGGTGTTGACATGATGCTGTGTGACGATGTCAAGCTCTGATTCAATTAGATGGTAGGCCTCTTTAGCAGACCACACATCCATAGGTCAGGCCAATGATCTCAACAAGTCACCATCACCAGCCCTGTCACATCCAAAGTGATGGTGTGATGACATCCTGCTTCAGCTGAAGATGAGGTGGGACGACGGCATTAGAGAGACGCCATGAGACCATGCCTTAGAGAGACACGTTAGACAATAAAGACAGACTTAGTATTCCTTAATCAATGAGGGAAAGTGAGAGAAAAGGAAAGAGCCTGGCATTTATGGGGAAAATACAAACGTCCATTACAATAAAAACACAATCAATAAAACCTTTTAAAGACAGGCCCAGGCAACATAAAGACATTTTCTGCCTCTTGCCAGCATAGAATTTCTTCCCCCTCTCCTCTCTCTCATGGGAAACATATGTTTACATTGCCAAAGCAAATGAAATAGATAAACAAAAGTGAAATAAACAATAAAAAATGTACAGTAAACATTACACTCACAAAAGTTCCAAAAGAATAAAGACATTTCAAATCTCATATTATGTCTATATACAGTGTTGTAAAGATGTGCAAATATTTGAAGTACAAAAGGGAAAATAAATAAACATAAATATAGGTTGTATTTACAATATTTGTTCTTCACTGTTTGCCCTTTTCTTGTGACAACAGGTCACAAATCTTGCTGCTGTGATTGCACACTATGGTATTTCACCCAATATATATGGGAGTTTATCAAAACTGGATTTGTTTTCGAATTCTTTGTGGGTCTATAATCTGAGGGAAATATGTGTCTCTAATATAGCAGGAGGTTAGGAAGTGCAGCTCAGTTTCCATCTGTAACGACTGTCGTAGCGAGGGGACCAAAGCGCAGCGTGTTGAGTGCTCATAATGACTTTTATTTTAACACAGAACACTATAGAAAATAACGAAAGCGATCAGCTCACAGTTCTGTCAGGTACATAGACTAAACAGAATACAACTGCCCACAACACAGGTGGAAAAAAAACCTACTTAAGTATGATCTCCAATTAGAGACAATGAGGACCAGCTACCTCTAATTGGAGATCATCCCCAAAAAAACAACATAGAAATAGAAAACTAGAACTTAACATAGATATAGAAAACATAGAAAAACACAAAACACCCCCTGTCACGCCCTGACCTACTCTACCATAGAAAATAACATCTTACTATGGTCAGGATGTGACACCATCTCATTTTGTGGGCCGTGTGCACATAGCCTGTCTTCTCTTGTGAGCCAGGTCTGCCTACAGCGGCCTTTCTCAATAGCAAGGCTATGCTCACTGAGTCTGTACATAGTCAAAGATTTCCTTAATTTTGGGTCAGTCACTGTGGTAAGGTATTCTGCCACTGTGCACTCTCTGTTTAGGGCCAAATCGCATTCTAGTTTGCTCTTTTTTTTGTAAATTCTTTCCAATGTGTCATGTAATTATCTTTTTGTTTTCTCATGATTTGGTTGGGTCTAATTGTTGCTGTCCTGGGGATCTGTGGGGTCTATTTGTGTTTGTGAACAGAGCCCCAGGACCAGTTTGCATAGGGGGTGTTCTTCTCCAGGTTTATTTCTCTGTAGGTGATGGCTTTGTTATTGAAGGTTTGGGAATTGCTTCCTTTTAGGTGGTTGAAAAATGTAACGTCTCTTTTCTGGATTTGGATAATTAGCGGGTATCGGCCTAATTGTTATCGGCCTAATTATATTCTTCCTGCATTATTTGGTGTTTTACATTGTACACGGAGGATACTTTTGCAGAATTCTGCATGCAGTCTCAATTTGGTGTTTGTCCCATTTTGTGAATTCTTGGTTGGTGAGCGGACCCCAGACCTCAAAACCGTAAAGTGCAATGGGTTCTATAACTGATTGATGTATTTTTTTCCAGATCCTAATTGGTATGTCGAATTTTATGTTCCTTTTGATGGCAGAGAAGGCCCTTCTTGGCTTGTCTCTCAGATCATTCAAAGCTTTGTGGGAGTTATCTGTGGCGCTGAAGTTTAGGCCGAGGTATGTATAGTTTTTTATGTGCTCTAGGGCAACGGTGTCTAGATTGAATTTGTATTTGTGGTCCTGGCAACTGGACCTTTATTGGAACACCATTATTTTTGTCTTACTGAGATTTACTGTCAGGGCCCATGTCTGACAAAATCTTTGCAGAAGATCTAGGTGCTGCTGTAGGCCCTCCTTGGTTGGGGACAGAAGCACCAGATCATCAGTAAACAGCAGACATTTGATTTCAGATTCTACTAGGGTGAGGCCGGGAGCTGCAGACTGTTCTAGTGGCCTTGCCAATTCATTGATATATATGTTGAAAAGGGTTGGGCTTAAGCTGCATCCCTGTCTCACCCCCTGGCCCTGTGGAAACAAATGTGTGTTTTGTTTGCCAATTTTACCTGAACACTAGTTGTTTGTGTACATGGATTTTTATAATGTTGTATGTTTTTCCCCCGACACCATTTCCATCAATTTGTATAGCAGGCCCTCATTCCAAATTGAGTCAAAAGCTTTTTTTAAATCAACAAAGCATGAGAAGTCTTTTCCTTTGTTTTGTTTGGTTGTCAATTAGGGTGTGCAGGGTGAATACGTGGTCTGTCCTACAGTAATTTGGTAAAAAGCCAATTTGACATTTGCTCAGTACATTGTTTTCACTGAGGAAATGTATGAGTCTGCTGTTAATGATAATGTAGAGGATTTTCCCAAGGTTGCTCTTGATGCATGTCCCACAGTAGTTATTGGGGTCAAATTAGTCTCCACTT
This sequence comes from Salmo trutta, assembly GCF_901001165.1. NCBI lineage: Eukaryota > Metazoa > Chordata > Actinopteri > Salmoniformes > Salmonidae > Salmo > Salmo trutta. The sequence goes on along the minus strand of NC_042970.1, from coordinate 22,935,388 downwards.
TTGTGGATTGGGGTGATCAGTCTTTGGTTCCAAATATTGGGGAATATGCCAGAGCTGAGGATGATGTTAAAGAGTTTATAGCCAATTGGAATTTTGGGTCTGTATATTTTATAATTTCATTTAGGATACCATCAAGCCAACAGGCCTTTTTAGATTGGAGGGTTTGTATTTCGTCCTGTATTTCATTCAGTGTAGTTGGAGAATCCAGTTGGTTCTGGTAGTCTTTAATAGTTGATTCTAAGATTCTAATTGGGTCCAACAAAGAGAAACATCAAATGATGTATCTGTGCCAGTGGCTATAGTGAAATGCTAGTAATTTCAATGTTATTGAACTCATTTCCTATGATGAGGGCTTTGCACATCGTTTTTGTATCAACACAGAGGAGGGATGACCATGAAGCTAGCTTGATGATGCAACTCACGCACATACGACCATATTACAGACACACCTCTGTGACTACTGTGGTCCTTCTTAAGCATTGCACACACCTAAATATAGAAATACCATGTCAATCCTTTCCTTTTTAACTGGATTTGATTGTTTAGAAACAAAACCCTTGAGACAAAAATAACAGGCAGAAAATGTTATTTGGTTGAGTAAAATCATTGATTATTCATGGAAAAAAGTTAAACCTCACGCATGAATAAAAATGATACCATATTGGTTCACTTCCTGGAATAGAGTAATTCACATGATTAGTAATGGACCAGAGCAGACAGACAGACAGCTCAAAGGGTTTACCAAGCTCAGCCCAGAGTGACTGTCTGTTTGTATCAATGCCGTTTTGGGAATAGGGCACAAGTACACAGGGACAAGAGTTCACGTGACTCCTGGGGACATCATGCCAAGGTAATCAGGGAACCTACTGCTTATGGGGATACAGTGGTCCATAGATAGGCACAAACTGTTTTGTTGTGACGTGAAGGAAAGAAGAGATTGTTTTGAGTCAGAGAACAGCATTCTGAAGAGACATGCTTTGTGTGTGCGCTTGTGCATGTGGGAGCGTGTGTGAGCGTGTGGGAGTGTTTGTGTGTGTGTGTGTGTGTGTGTGTGTGTGTGTGTGTGTGTGTGTGTGTGTGTGTGTGTGTGTGTGTGTATGTGTGTGTGTGTGTATGTGTGTGTGTGTATGTGTGTGTGTGTGTGTGTGTGTATGTGTGTGTGGGTGTGAGTGGCATCCAGCTTTGGCTCACAGCAGAAGTTGAAACCTGGTGGCTGAATAATGTCACAGTATCTGTCGGCCTGGGGGTGAGAGCCCTGCAGCCACAGACATAAAAAGCCAGGGAAATACTACCAGAATATGATATACAGTATATGACCACCACATGAGAGCAGGAGGAGAGTGTGTGTGTGTGTGTGTGTGTGTGTGTGTGTGTGTGTGTGTGTGTGTGTGTGTGTGTGTGTGTGTGTGTGTGTGTGTGTGTGTGTGTGTGTGTGTGTGTGTGTGTGTGTGTTATTTTAATTAATCACAAGCAGGTGAGGTGGGACAAACCCACAAGGTTACATGTTCCTGTTGGTGCCTGAGGCAGACAGGATGGAATATTCTGCCATGACAGTCTGTCTGTCTGCCTGTCTACCTCCCTCTTCCTTTGTATCTTTTCTGTCCCTCCCACCTTCCCTCCCTCCCTTCCTTCGCTTCTCTCCATCCCTCTCTCTCTCCATCCTTCCCTCCTCTTCTCTCTCCATTCCCTCCTCTTCTTCTCTCTCTCTCTCTTTACCACCATCTGTTCCTTTGTTTTTTCTCCTGTGTGCTGTTGCTATTTGCCACTCTGGCAGGTTGAAGCATAGTGGCACACATACAGTACAGTTTAAGAGAGAAAAGCAGACAAAGGGAGACCAGGAAGTGCAGTAGAGACATAGAGGTAGAGAGCAAACACAAAGAGATGGAGTGAGTGAAACAAAAAGTAGGAGACAGGACTGGAGAGTCATAAAAGGAGTAATGAATGATAAAGAAGGAGGGAAGCCTTTGATAACAGTAGCAGAGAGGAAGCCTTGGTCCTATCCGCCTCTCCAGGACAGAATCAATGCTCCAAAATCCCCCAAAGCAGATCCTCGTACAGTCCATCAAATATTCAGCCAAATATCTCTTTTGTAAAACTACTCCTGTTTACAAGGCCTGCACTGCCATTTGTTTGTTTCTCTGCAGATCCCCTTCCCCACCCGGCCTATGTTGATTACACGGTTATTTACCCTGTCCTGCCCTGTCCTGTTCTACTTACACCTGTTCAGACTGGGCACCTGACAGGGCATCTGTCAGGCAGTGAGGCAGGCAGGCCTGTGTTGGTGAGGGTTCAGGGTGCCAGTCACTGCCAACAGAGCCAGAGAGAGGGCCAGACAGGAGGGTCAGGGCCTGGGTGAGGGGGTTGCATCTGCCTGCCATGCCCACTGACCATGCCACAACACCCAGGTGAGTCACTGACAGAGAGACCAGAAACTGTACATAACATTAGACTAGAACAGGGGTTACCATTGTGTTCAGTATATTCTCCAATGCTAATAAGCTCCACGAATGAGCCATACATCCTGAACTGTAGGTTTGCTTACTAGGAATGTTCCCATCAGTTTCCAAAATAATAGTACAACAAATATTTGCACATTGGTATCTGCATAATCACTCTCTCTATTTCACCTACCGCCTAAATGTACAAGGACAGCCTATTCTCTATCCCACACATTAGAGTGGTGATACGTGCCAAGAAAATAAACCATTAATTTGGTAAATAAGAGGAATCATGCATTCTGAGAATTAATTATGAATAATGCATCCTACTTGTGCGTTGTTGTCACTGGTAAAAACATTAAAACACTTGCTAGCAAACCATTTTCCTGCCAATTTATTTAGCTATTTATCTGTATTCTTGCCCTGGGTTGTCCTGATGTTTTACTTTCTCATGTCATGCTACACGCTGCATGTTTGACTGTGATGGAGTATAGCAGTAAATCCTATTCCCACAAATTAGACATGTACTTTAAATAGCACTGGAAGCATGCTAGGTTTTCAGGCGGTGAACTGCAGGTCATGTACAGTACAGTACATACTGGCAAGCAAGCACAAGTTGTGCTAATTATTGTGTACCGTAGGTTTGTGTTTTTCAGCTCATTTAAATTAACAGTTTATTGTGCAAAATAATCGTATCATAGTCTTTCAATCTAAATTCCCCTTATCTGTCACAAACTATACAGCAATAAAGTTTGACTAGGCATCTTCTGTTTTTAGGATGGTGTGCTGAAGCTTTGACTTACAGCGCTTGTCATAAACATGAAAGAATAGTGAATAGAAATAGTGTTGATCTGTGATTGACGTGACTTTACAGCTACATCACTTTCACTATCATGTTTAATCATGAGCATACAGATAAAATACAATTTCATTTGTCACTTACTTTGTAAACAACAGGTGTACGTAGACTAACAAGGAAATGCGTACTTACGGGCCCTTCCCAACAATGCAGAGAGAAAAAGAAAAATATTATAGAAAGATAACACAAGGAATAAATACACATTCAGTATTGATAACTTGGCTATATACATGGGAGACTAGTACCGAGTCGATGTGCAAGGGTATGAGGTAATTGAGGTAGATATGTACATATAGGTAGGGATCAAGTGACTAGGCAACAGACTAAAAAATAAGCCGTAACAGCGGCATATGTGATGAGTCAAAAGAGTTAGTACAAAATAGGGTCAATGCAGATAGTCCGGGAAGCTACACTGAACAAAAATATAAACACAACATGCAACAATTTCAAAGATTTGACTGAGTTACAGTTCATAGAAGGAAATCAGTCAATTTAACTACATTCATTAGTTCCTAATTTATGGATTTCACGTGACTGGGAATACAGATATGCATCTGTTGGTCACAGATACCTTCAACAACAAAAAAGTAGGGAAGTGGATCAGGAAACCAGTCAGTATCAGGTGTGACCACCATTTGCCTCATGTGGCTCGACACATCTCCTTCGCATAGAGTTGCTCAGGCTGTTGATTGTGGCCTGTGGAATGTGGAATGTTGTCCCACTCCTCTTCAATGGCTGTGAAAAATTGATGGATATTGGTGGGAACTTAAACAAGTTGTCATACACATCCATGCAAAGCATCTCAAACATGCTCTATGGTTGCCATGTCTGGTGAGTATGCAGGCCATGGAAAAACTGGGACATTTTCAGCATTAAGGTATTGTGTACAGATCCTTGCGACATGGTACGTGTATTACCATGCTCAAACATGAGGATATGGCGGTGGATGAATGGCACAACAATTGGCCTCTCATCACAGTATCTCTGTTCATTCAAATTGCCATCGATAAAATGCAATTGTGCTCATTGTCCATAGCTTATGCCTGCCCATACCATAACCCCACCACCACTATGGGGCACTCTGATCACAACGTTGACATCATCAAACCATTCGCCCACACGACATCACACACGCTGACTGCCATCTGCCCGGTACAGTTGAAACCGGAATTAATCCATGAAGAGTACACTTGTCCATACTGCCAGTGGCCATCGAAGGTGAGCATTTGCCCACTGAAGTTGGTTACGATGCCAAACTGCAGTCAGGTCAAGACCCTGGTGAGGACAACGAGCACGCAGATGAGCTTCCCTGAGATAGTTTGTGCAGACATTCTTAGGCCTCCCCTGTGGCTCAGTTGGTAGAGCATGGTGTTTGCAATGGTATTTGCAACGCCAGGGTTGTGGGTTTGATTCCCACGGGGGGCCAGTACGGAGAAAAAAAATGTATGAATTGAAATGTATGCATTCACTACTGTAAGTCGCTCTGGATAAGAGCGTCTGCTAAATGACGTAAATGTTGTGCAAACCCACAGTTTTATCATCTGTCCGGGTGGCTGTTCTCAGAATATCCCGCAAGTGAAGAAGCCGGATGTGGAGTTCGTGGGCTGACGTGGCCACGGTTATGAGGCCAGTTGGACGTACTGCCAAATTCTCTAAAACGACATTGGAGGTGGCTTATGGTAGAGAAATCAACATTAAATTCTCTGGCAACAACTCTGGTGGGCATTCCTGCAGTCAGCATTCCAATTGCATGCTCCCTCAAAACTTTGGCATTGTGTTGTGTGACAAAACTGCACATTTTAGAGTGGCCTTTTATTGTCCCCAGCACAAGGTGCATGATGCTGTTTAGCTTCTTGATATGCCACACCTGTCAGGTAGATGGATTATCTGGACAAAGGAGAAATTTGGGCACAACATTTTAGAGAAATAAGCTTTTTGTGCATATGGAACATTTCTGGGATATTTTATTTCAGCTCATGACACATGGGACCAACACTTTACATGTTGCGTTTAAATTTTGTGTTCAATGTTTATGGTAAACTATTTAGCAGACTTAGGCTTGGTGATAGAATCTGTTCATGGTCCTGTTGGTTCCAGACTTGTTGCATCGGTACAGCTTGCCGTGCAGTAGCAGAGAGAACAGTTGAGGGAAAAGTTGTTGTCCTGGTACCTCCTCCCTATAGGTTGTCTCATCGTCGTTGTTGATCAGGCCTACCACCATTGTGTCGTCAGCAAACTTAATGATGGTGTTGGAATTGTACACAGTCGTGGGTGAACAGGGAGTACAGGAGGGGACTAAGCAACCACCCCTAAGGGGACCCGTGTTGAGGGTCTGCATGGAAGATGTGTTGTTGCCTACCCTCACCACCTGGGCGCAGGCTGTCAGGAAGTTCAGGACCCAGTTGCAGAGTGAGCTGTTCAGTCCCAGGGGCCTGACCTTAGTGATGAGCTCGGAGGACACTATGGTGTTGAACGCCCCACTGTAGTCAATGAAAAGCATTATTTTTTAGTTGTTCCTCTTGTGCAGGTGGGAGAGAGCAGTGAGGAGTGCAATATAGATTGCGTCATATGTGGATCTGTTGGGGTGGAATGCAAATTGGAGTGGGTCCACAGTGTCTGAGAAACACAATTTATTTTCCAGTGACTGCACATGCGCCAATTGCAGTCTATTTGTTCGCCGATGTAATCTCATTATGAGGCCGCCTCACCTGCCTCTTTTTCGCCGCAGCTTCCTTTTCAAGTCCCCGGGATTAGGGCCTGGTCCAGAGTAAGCAGAACGTCTAGAGCTGCCATCTCGTTGAAGTAAAAATCTTCATCCAAATTGAGGTTACTGATTGCTGTTCTGATGCAGAGACATTGTGTACAAAAAAGTTAAGATCAGCATAAAAAAACAGAAAATAGCAAATTAAAACTCACACGCACACACCCTTATTATACCCCATCTGAATTACAAATCACTTACATTACCTGCTTAGTTTTATTCTCTGTATCCCTCCCTGGCACACACAAACATCACTGTAATAACAAATGCCTCTCTGGCTGCTTAAATCCTGTGGGACACGCTGGCAGTGGCCAGTTAATGTTCATGTAGCTCCTTTGCCCCTTATCCGCCACACACGCCCGCTGCAGGGTTCCGATTTATCGGTGCTAGTCACATTGGCACCTCCTCTGGCAGCGCCATTGCTCCCAGGCTCTGGCCATGCTAATGTAGCAGGCTGCTCCAACAATGGCCCAGGTCAATGGAGCCTCCAGTCGCTAATTGTTTGCAGAGATAACAGAGTTTGAAGACGCACCAGCTAGAAGCTCTGGGAGCAGACAGAGAGTGGAAAGGAACTTAGTGAATCCCCAGTCATTTCAGCAACAATATCAAATCAAATTGTATTAGTCACAGTGTGAAGTGCAATAGAGATTGCATCATCTGTGGATCTGTTAGGGTGGTATGCAAATTGGAGTGGGTCTAGGGTTTCTGGGATAATGGAGTTGATGTGAGCCAGGACCAGCCTTTCAAAGCACTTCATGGCTACAGATGTGAGAGCTACGGGTTGGTAGTAATTTGGCAGGTTACCTTAGTGTTCTTGGGCACAGGGACTATGGTGGTCTGCTTAAAACATGTTGGTATTACAGACTTGGACAGGGAGAGGTTGAAAATGTCAGTGAAGACACTTGCCAGTTGGTCAGCGCATGCTCGCAGTACATGTCCTGGTAATCCGTCTGGCCCTGCGGCCTTGTGAATGTTGACCTGTTTAAAGGTCTTACTCACATCGGCTGCAGAGAGCGTGATCATAGAGTCATCTGGAACAGCTGGTGCTCTCATGCATGTTTTAGTGTTATTTGCCTCGAAGCGAGCATAGAAGTAGTTTAGCTTGTCTGGTAGGCTCGTGTCACTGGGCAGCTCTCGGCTGTGCTTCCCTTTGTAGTCTGTTATGGATTGCCTGCCCTGCCACATCCGACGAGTGTCGGAGCCGGTGTAGTACAATTCGATCTTCGTCCTGTATTGACGCTTTGCCTGTTTGATGGTTCGTCGGAGGGCATATCGGGACTTCTTGTAAGTTTCCAGGTTAGAGTCCCGCTCCCTGAAAGCGGCAGATCTAGCCTTTAGCTCAGTACGGATGTTGCCTGTAATCCATGGCTTCTGGTTGGGGTATGTATGTATGGTCAACTTGGGGACAACGTCATTGATGCACTTATTGATGAAGCCAATGACTGATGTGATGTACTCCTCAATGCCATCGGAAGAATCCCGGAGCATATTCCAGTCAGTGTTAGCAAAACAATCCTGTAGCTTAGCATCTGCTTCATCTGACCACTTTTTTTATTGGCCGAGTCACTGGTGCTTCCTGGTTTAGTTTTTGCTTGAAAGCAGGAATAAGGAGGATAGAATTATGGTCAGATTTTCCAAATGGAAGGCGAGGGAGAGCTTCGTATGTTTCTCTGTGTGTGGAGTAAAGGTGTTTTAGAATTATTTTCCCTCTGGTTGCACATTTAACATGCTGATAAAAATTTGGTAAAACGGATTTAAGTTTCCCTGCATTAAAGTCCTCCTCTGGATGAGCGTTTTCCTGTTTGCTTATGGTGGAATACAGCTCATTGAGTGCGGTCTTAGTGGCAGCATCGATCTGTGGTGGTATGTAGACAGATAAGAAAAATACAGATGAAAACTCTCTAGGTAGATAGTGTGATCTACAGCTTTTCATGAGATACTCTACCTCAGGTGTGCAAAACCTCAAGACTTCCTTAGATATCGTGCACCATCTGTTGTTTACAAATATGCATAGAACCCCCCCCCCCTTGTCTTACCAGACGCCACTGTTTTATTCTGCCGATACAGCATATAACCAGCCAGCTGTATGTTAATAATGTCGTCGTTCAGCCATCACTTCGTGAAGCATAAGATATTAAAGTTTTTAATGTCCCGTTGGTAGTTCAATCTTCCTCATAGGTCATTGATTTTATTTTCCAATGATTGCATGTTAGCTAGTAGAATGGAAGGCAGTGGGGGTTTATTCTCAGAAGACAGCCTGACCTCCGTCCTCTTTTTCTCCGTCTTCTCTTCACGCAAATGACAGGGATTTGGTCCTGTTCCCGGGAAAGCAGTATGTCCTTCACGTCGGGCTCGCCGGACTCGTTAAAGGAAACAAAAGCTTCTGCCAGTTCGTAGTGAGTAATCACAGTTCTGGTGTACAGAAGTTATTTTCGGTCATAAGAGACGGTAGCAGCAACATTATGTACAGAATAAGTTAAGAAATAAGTTATAAACAATGCAAAAAAACAAACAACAAAACACAGTTGGTTAGGAGCACGTAAAACGTCAGCCATCTTCTCTGGCGCCATGATGCAATATCAGCCCCACACCGGCCACACCCGCCCTGCAAATTAATCATTAAAGCTCCTGATTGTTTGATTGAACGTCTGATTGAATTCAAATGTCCTGTGTTGTTGTATTTGCTGTTTAAGACAGTGTGACTAATATAATTCATGATCACGCCATCAACTGAAGGCTAACAGTGTGGGTTAGCCAATAAGATCATGTCATACTATCATAATATGTCCCTCAGGGAAATGTAGTTACATTACATGAATGAACCACACTCTCATTTAAAGAAACACATATGATGAATAATGTATTGGGAATGGGGTTGGAAATAGCATGGCCATTGCTCTGCAAAGTCTGTTTGAATGAATGTCACGATTCTCACTGTTATACAGTATGTGATACTGGTCCCTTGTGATACTGGTCTCTACATTATACCAAGTAAAATGCTAGAAAGGTTTGTTGTCCATTCATGATAATCCCATTTCAGAGAGCAGAGCTGAATAGTCACGTACATTTCACTGCCTATGACAGAATCAGTTGTTCATCAGAAGATTACCAATCTCACTGAACATGAATACGCCCCCCATTTCCAGGATTTGGCTGGAGGGTAACACAAATTGGACTTGACAATAGATGAGTGAAAAGCCAAAGTAGCTGTGTTTCCTGGGTTGATTTTCCCCCTCAGGTTGTGATTGTGTAAACTGCCGGGGAGTGTGATGATGGACCGGAGGAGCCGCACAGTTTGCCAATGCAAGTGGACTCTCGGGATCCACTGAGCTTAGAAAATAAACAATAGGATACTTAAAATACACCTCACCTCTCTCTCTCTCTCGCTCTCTCACCCACTTTATCATTCTCCAATGGTCCCTCTCACTAACTCCAATTTCTCGCCCCCTCCATGTCACCCATATCTCCGACTCTTTCACACTCCCTCCATTCTGTCTGTCCTCATTTTAGTATCAATCTCTCTCTCTCCCTCCTGCTTTCTCTCTCTATCACTTCTTCTCTCATTAGCATGTTAATCTGTAGTTAGTCCTGTCCTCAGGGCCACCAACCTCATAAGCTACCCAGAGATGAAAGGGACCAATCGCCATGGGCCATTTATCCACCAATCAAACATTCAGACCAGATACCTGCAGACAGAGAGACACACCCCCTCCCAGGGACACCTTATTAGTACCTGTATAACAGAATATTACATATGGAATATGACAAAAACAAAAACCCTTTCTTCTATAGTATGACAAGGCATTTTTTTTTACTATTAAATGTCTTATCATGTAGTCCCAGTGTACATCCTTCAGTAAAAGAGAGGTGTCTCTCAATAACCCACCTGGATGTATAAAGGTTATTGAATGGGGCCAATGCTGCTGCCGTTCCCCTCTCATCCTGAACAGGCTTGTGTTCAGGTGATGGCTGTTGGCTTAAAGGAGGGCAGAGTTCCTCTATTTCCTGCAGGGTTGTCTCTTCTCCACAGCAGTGGTAATTGTATACATGGTGTGCTGTGCAGTTTCTCAGTGAAATAATGGTGACCTGAGATGGGCTGTCTCATCTCTTCCTTTCCAAAGCCTGACTGGAGCTGCAGTGTCAGGCTCTGGCCACCAGGGAGCAGCGCCGCGCAAATTGTCCTCAAATATTGATTCTGTTGCAGAGCCATGCAGGACGGATTCAGGTGTATGGCTCATCTACAGCCCATAGCCCACTAAACCTCCCTCCAGAGAGCAGGGGAGAGGAGGAGAGGAGGAGAGAGAGAATGAGGGGGGAGAGAGGCGGGAAAGCGAGCCATCGTCTGGCTTACTTTTGCACAGTAGACATTTTGTGAGTGTGTGTGTGTGTGTGTGTGTGTGTGTGTGTGTGTGTGTGTGTGTGTGTGTGTGTGTGTGTGTGTGTGTGTGTGTGTGTGTGTGTGTGTGTGTGTGTGTGTGTGTGTGTGTGTGTTGACTTTAAATGGACCATTGGAGTTGAGAGAGAGGGCAGAGTGTGGCATTGCGACAATAAGGGCCCTTACACATTAGAGCCTAAAAATACATGTCAGTGGTCCTGAGAGAGGGCTAGTGCTATCCAGGCCTGGGTAATGAGAGAGTGGAGCTGCCACTAGCCATGCTGTCCCCAGCTCCCTTTGGCCTAGGGCTTAGCATTGGAACTGCACCATCTCAGATAGATTTATCATATCTCTCAAAGCAGCCAGTCTGAAGGCCCTCTCTTCTCACCCTGAGAAGAGCAGCCATCACAGGTAGAGAGACAGAGAGAGAGAAAGAGAGAGAGAGACACAGAGAGAGAGAGAGAGACTTTTTGACTTTTTGTCTTTCTTTACTGAAACCTTCTCATTTCATTTTTAAAAAACTCACCCTCCCCCCCTTAAAAATAAAACACCAAAATATATGTACTGCATACATGTACCATACTCACCTTTCCATCTACCACATGATACAAACCAACATCACAATACCCAAAACAATACCCAATTCTACAACCGTATATCCAACACATCTTCCCCAGCTATACAGACAGCCCCCCAACACACCTTATCTCCTGAAACATCTCCACACTTTTTATCATTCTATAGAACTCAAACTCAACCCTAAGGCGCGCAGAGACCATCCCATTAAACAATAATAAAGGGTCTGTTATCCCCCCACCTTTGACCATGTTCCTCCTTGTTAGCCAAATAGCTAACTTCGCCTGAGCAAACAGAAAATTCAACAAAACACATTTGGCCTTCTCCTTAATCGAATACCTGTATCCCATTATAAACACCCCAACAGTAAAAACCACCCCCAAACTCTCACACAGACATTCCAACAGAGACATTAATGACATTAACCTGGTGCACACAGAAAACACATGAATCACAGTTTCTTTCATTACACAGAAAGGACACCCCTGCCCGATTCCCGGTTCAACCTGTGCCAACCAGCTGTTAGTGGCCAGGGCTCCATGAAGAACCCTCCACTGGAGGTCCCCTGACCTCTTTGGTACTGGGGGTTTGTAAAGCCCCCTCCATCTAAAACCCACCATACTCTCCACCCCACATACCCCCTGCCACTGATGTGCCTTCACTCCTGTTAGGCTCCTAAAGTTCCTAACCTTAACGCAGAGGTTGTAGAGGGCTTTACCTCCCACCACCTCAAACTCCCCCAGGCTCGGAGTGTTAAAATCTAACAAGTCCTCCAGACCCCCTTGCCAGTCTCCAGTCTCTGCCGTCACCTGCAGTGGCGGAAACATTGGTGGCCCCTCCCCCTTTGGCCGCTCAAACACCCCCCTTATCTGCTCAGACAGTGCCTCCTGGACCTCCTCCAGGAATTTCTCCAGCAGCCTAAGAGACGTTATTCCTGTTTGTTGTGCCAAGAATTCCAGGGTTTTCCACCGCTCCTCTCCCAGCAGTCTCAGGTCACCCAGCCTAAGTAAACCCGCTGCCATCAGTTGCCTCTGCAGGGTGGCCGACTGAACCGATCTCAAAGGGATGGCTGGGTTGTGGAAGTTAGGCTCCTCCCACACCCACAGCCCAGGCTCCACACCCCCTTCTCGTGTGGGCCTTAGCAGCTGCCAGGCCCTCAGCACTGCAGAGTAAAAATCTGAGAGACCTGCTGTACTCAGCTCTCCAGCTTCATGAGGAACAGCTGCCGGTCCAACCCTAATCTGCCAGCTCTCCTCAGCAGCGCGCATGCTGGTTCCCTCCAGCCAACATCAGTATGGTACAGCAGTCTCTGCACCGCCTTAAGCCAGAAAGCAGTCATCCTGCTCTCCAGTTCCACCAGGCCCTGTCCTCCTTCGTGGACGGTCATGTACAACACTGCCGCACTCAGCCAGTGATGGCCTGACCAGAAAAAGTCCACCAGCTTGCGTTGCAGGTCTGCGAGGGTTGAGGAGAGCCAGTTTATGCCACAGGGAAGATGCCACCAGGATGTTGATTATCAGCACCCTCCCTCTATATGACACTTGGGACAGGAGCCACCTCCACCTGGCCAGTCTTGATACCACTGCCTGTGACAGCCCCTCCCAGTTCTTCCTGACCCACTTCTCCGAGCCCAGGTACACCCCCAACACTTTAAGCCCTTCACAACCCCACTGCAAACCCCCTGGAAGCAGAGGAGGGACCCTATCCCCCCATGCCCCACATAACAGAGCTTTGCTCTTGCCCCAGTTCACCTTAGCTGAAGAAGCTCCCTCGTACACCTTCAGACTAGTCTCTAGTGCCTGCATATCCTGACCATCCCTAACCATCACAGAAACGTCATCTGCATATGCTGACACTGCTATGCCTGTCACTTCATCCATGCCTGTCCAGCACACTCCCTGCAGTCTCCTGCGTAGCAGCCCCAAAAAAGGTTCAATGGCTAATGTGTACAACTGCCCAGATAGAGGGCATCCTTGTCTAATGCCCCATCTCACCCAGACTGGCCTACTGAGCCCCCCTCCCACCTTGACCATACATGACGCCCCAGCATACAACAGCTTCACACAGGTCAAAAAACTCTTCCCAAACCCAAACACAGACATCACATTAAATAGATACTCATGGTCCACTCTATCAAAAGCCTTCTCTTGATCTAAAGAGACCAGTCCAAAGTTCACATTAGAACCTCTCGATAAGTCCAACATGTCCCTGATTAAGAACAAGTTGTCCGTGTTTGAGCGTCCCGGTACACAATATGTTTGGTCCTTATGTACTATCGAGTCCAAATGGGACTTCAGTCTGTTAGAGAGGACCTTGGCAAATATCTTGTAATCAGCACAGAGGAATACCACAGGCTTCCTGTTCTTAAGTTCACACAAGTCCCCTTTTTTGGGCAGGAGAGTCAGAGCCGCCCGACGGCAGCTCATCGGCAACTCTCCTACCCCGAAGCATTCATGCAACACGCAAAAGAAGTCCTGTCCAATTATTCCCCAGAATTCTTTATAAAACTCCACTGGGAGTCCATCAACCCCCGGTGCATGACTGGGGGACATCTGGGTTACGGCCTCTGCCAGTTCATGGGACAACAGAGGAATGTCCATTTCATCCCTCTGTGCCAGAGAGAGCTTAGGGAGTCCTGTGAACAAGACCTGAGCACACATAGGATCACACACTTCTGCCCTATCCAACTCAGTATAAAACTCCACTGTCTGCTCCCGCATCTCACCCACCACAGAGGTCACCCGCCCATCAGACAGCCGTAGACAATGCATACCCTTGGCTTCACTGCTCTGTCTTTCCTAACCAAAGAAGAAGGAGCTGGGAGCATCCATCTCCTTGAGCATGGAGAACCTAGCTCTTACAAGTGCTCCCTTTGCTTTAACCTGGAAAAAACTACCCAGGTCCCTATGTAATTCAGCTAAATTAGCCTGAAGGCCTACATTGCCTTGCCCCACCATCTCTACCTCCATCTCGCTAATACACCGCTCTAGTTCCCCCAATACTCTCCTAGCCTCTGAGGATGAGAGAGCTGTGTACTGTTGACAGAAAAGCCGAATTTGGACTTTCCCCACATCCCACCATTGACTCAGAGACTCATACTCCTCTCTGCTGCCCCACCTTTCCCAAAATGTCTGGAAACCTGAGCAAAAAGTGGCATTTTGTACGAGCTTTACATTGAACTTCCAATAGGATGCCTGCCGGGGCCCTGGTGAAATAGACAGCCGAGCCATGGTTATATGATGATCGGAAAACCCCACTGGGAGAATGGTAGCGCCCAACAGCCTATTGCTCCGATTCCTAGACATGTAAAACCGATCAAGTCGGGCTGCACTCACCCTAGCCCCAAAAACCTTCACCCATGTATACTGTCTTGTGTTGGGATGTTTAGTTCTCCAAACATCCAATAGGTCGAACTGATTAATGATGTCCTTTAACACTCCCACTGACACTGAATGAGGCTCTTCCCCATTTCTGTCTTTTGTAAAAATCCATTGTACAGTTCCAGTCCCCTCCGACCACCAGCGTCTCCTCAGGTGCTACCTGTGAGAGTTCCTGTCTAAGACTCCCAAATAGAACCCCTCTTTCTCTCCCTGTGTTAGGCGCAAACACATTTATAAAGACAAAACCCATGTTGTTAATTTCTGCTTTAACAACAAGCAGCCTACCCCTACACAACTCCTTTGAGGAGCACATTTTTACAGACAGACCCGGTGCAAAAAGGATTGCCACCCCTGCACTAAGATTTGTCCCATGGCTCAACACACTTGCCCCTTTCCACCAGAGCCCCCAATTGACTTCATTCAAAACAACACTATGTGTCTCCTGCAGAAACAACACCTGTAATTCTTTTGGATTTACATATTCACCCAACACACTCCTCTTTCCCGCATCTCTGGCGCCATTTATATTGAGCGAGCCTACCTGTAGAGTCTCCATAAGAAGTGGGAGAAAAGCCAGCAAATAAATAGACCAATAGCAAAGCCCCAGTGTCAGAAAGAAAATATACATCTAAACAGTGTCTGAATGTAAACCTTTATGCACTGTTGTGACCCACTTCCTCAACCTAAACCGTTTCCTGGGTGATAGGACACCATGCCCCTCATTTTTCATAGCTTTCTCGGATCAGGAAAAAAAAGCCTCAAGATGAACTTTTTTCCCCTTGGTCTCATTCAGGAACCTTGTCAGTTCTCTCAACGTGTATTTAGACCCCTCTGCTTGACTGGCTGTCAGCTCCGGGCCCATTGAAGAGGAGTCTGAAAAAAATAACTCCTCATCCTCTTCCTCAGACTCACTTTCCTCCTCATCTCTATCTCCCACCCTGACCACCTGCCCTTCCTCTCTGGTCAGGGCATCCCCCACAGCAACAGGCACAGTTTACATGGTGCCTTTGACCACACCCTTTTTCCTTTTCCGCTTGACACCCTCCTCCTCCTCCCCCCAGTTTCTTACACTTCCCCAATATACTCTCCTCATCCACTAGCGTAACCTGACTAGACCCAGCCTCATCTACACCACCCTCCATAGTATAACTAGGCCCAGCATCATCTACACCACCCTCCATAGCATAACTTGGCCCAGCCTCAGCTACCCCACCATCTCTAGCCTGACTAGACCCAGCCTCCGCTACCCCACCATCTCTACCCTGACTAGACCCAGCATCCGCTACCCCACCATCTCTAGCCTGACTAGTCCTAGCCTCCGCTACACCACCATCCATAGCCTGACTAGACCCAGTCTCAGCTACACCACCATCTCTAGCATGACTAGGCCCAGCCTCATCTACACCACCATCTCTTGCATGCCTAGGCCCAGCCTCATCTACACCACCATCCCTGGCATGACTAGGCCCAGCCTCTGCTGTCTGCATCTCATTACCCCCTGCACGTTGACATCGATTTCCCCCACTGGCGCTTGTACCCTCACCTTGTCTACGGCCTTTATGTGGGAACGCAAAGCTCTTATGCCCCAAATCCCTCCCCATGACTCACTTTAAAATGCACATTTAGCTGTTGCTCATTGTTATTCAGAAACAAACACTTACCTCCGGAACGAAACAACGTGCTTAACGGCATCTGCCTGAAAACCTGCCGACAGTATACGAAAACCGCTAGCAAACTTACCAAAACAACTCAGCTCTTTCCTGATTTGATCATCCGTAATAAACGGAGGTAAATTTGCAACTACCACTGTTGTCGAAGGGGTAGAGAGAGGTGAAACTGTCATCAACACATCCCTTACAGATATTCCACTAGCAATTAGCCTACCAACCAAATTTGCTCTTTTCATGAACACAACCACAGCTTTGTTCATTCTAGAAGCAGAATGTATAAATTCAGCTCCTACCTGTTCACCGACCGCGAGCAGAACCTCCTCCACCTTAACTCCATTCTCAGGAACACACCTGAATCCATGCCGTATCGACAGCATCTCCTCCACCTTAACTCCATTCTCAGGAACACACCTGAATCCATGCCGTATCGACAGCGTCTCCTCCGCGCTAGGCTGAGAAGCCATCGCGCACACCACACCTTCCAAACCCCCAGGAAACTTACTCTGTCCTCTTCCACCCTAACTTTGAAAGAACTGTGGATACCGCTAAAACAAATATTGCATTAACCCTCCACATGAGAGAGAGAGAGAGAGAGAGAGAGAGAGAGATGGACAGGGCACCAAAGGTTGAGAGGGTTGTTTATGCACCATTATGCTAAACACACAGTACTGATAGAGGCCTGTGGGGGAAACATGTTGGATGAAAATGCAAGCAAACAGCGGGCTGTAAAATAAAGCATTACCATAGGTATTGTTCAAAATGTGGATGGGGAGAAGAGTTAGTTATTAAAAATATGTTGTTTCCTTGTCAAACTGAAACACGACACAAGCAGAAGCATGTTTTAATGGTTTATGGGTGCTCTATTTTACAGTTTACATAAGAGATGTCAAGGGTATCATTGACTTTCAGTTTTCAAATGTTTCTGGACAGAACTAGAGACATGGGAAGCACATGTTGCTAGTCCACAGTTAGTGACAAGCACTATAAAAGGCTCTTTAGGGTTAGTTAAATCAAATGACACATTTCATTTATTTTATGGATAACTAGAAAGTAACATTCTGATCTAAAGAGTCGGTGACCAATTGATGTCTAGATTACTAGCTTCTTCTCAATGAATTAAAGTGTATTATTGCTATCAATAATAGGTCACAATAAAGGGAGCAGAATGTTCGATTTGGACTGCTGGGGGGGCAAGGAGACCCCAGCTCCGCTAAAACCATTGACAACCGCATGCCGTTTTCAAGGGATTGTTCAATAAATGTT
The DNA here is from genome assembly GCF_901001165.1 of Salmo trutta. Classification (NCBI taxonomy): domain Eukaryota; kingdom Metazoa; phylum Chordata; class Actinopteri; order Salmoniformes; family Salmonidae; genus Salmo; species Salmo trutta. Next base: position 22,918,066 of record NC_042970.1, on the reverse strand, counting down.
AACTATTTGGTTGTACTATCATCACCTCTTGAAGAACATAGTCAGAACTACAAATGTCTGATTATTCCATGCAAAACAATTGCACACATTTAGCTCTCGATCGACAAAGTTATACAGCAATAACTGCATGCTTTTCATTGATCATGTCCTTTCAGATAGCCAACGTGAGGGTAGCCTTACGATGTCTCCCAATATTGGCCAACATTAATTGGATATTTGAGTGATATAAAAGTGAACTATACCTGACAAGTCTGAGTGGTTTAGGTTAATTTCCCATCCTTTGTGGGTTCCGCATTTGCCGATGTACTGTTAGCTGATAATGTTAACTTTGCAAGCTACCGGTAGAAACTTTGTGCAGTTTGTTAAACATAATATTAAGTACACCTAATGTACCTTTTCTTCCAACCAATGTAGGCATACCTAGCAAAGTTAGCTAACATTATCCCCTCTTCAACATTGTTTTTATCACAATTGCTGCTGACAGACATGATAGGGTACATTGATTGATGAACCACATCAAATTGGCTAGCTAGCCAATAACAGATCATGTCAATATGGCTGTTTAACAAGCTAACTTTCAGGGGATAAACTAGATGGCTAGCTATATCTAAATATTGTTTGATTTGCTTGCCATCTATAGTGGTGATGGCAGTAACGTAAGTCCGACCAACAATTTTACCAGGACGATGTCAAGCTCTTTCCAAAAGCCTAATCTCTGATGAAGCAAGCTAAAGTGACATGTTGTTTGCTTAGCTAGCTAGATATTTTCCAAATGGATAGGCTACTCTGATGTTAGATCTAAATGTGGAATCATTGGAAATATGTAGTTCTGACTATGCTCTTCAGGAGGTGATGATATTTAAACCAAATAGTTATAACATTTATTTAACAATCCCTTGAAAACAGCACATAGCCAAATCGAACGCTCTGCACTGTATTGTGATGTTTTATTGATAACGACCTATAGAGTTAAATATGTTGAAAGTTAACGATCCCTTCAATCTGAGCCAACTTGTATTATAATAAGCAAATCTACCAGGGAGAAGGGCAGTGGCATTTCTACTTCAACATCAGAGGCAGAACTCTTACAAAATATCTTCCTCTCTTTAATTTCATGTGACATCTACAGCAAAAAACGAGAAATAACTAGAAAAACAAAACATTCCGAAAACGGTTTTCAACTAGTGCAAATATCTTACATGAATTTTTTATATGTTATGATCCTACTTAGCAATCCTAATTAGAACTGCAAAATTACTCTCAGAAAACATCTCCATGGTAGTGACTTGACCCACAAGAGTAATTTGACAATAATGTGCAATTCACAAGTAATGAGCTCCACCCCCTCCCAGCTCATGAATAGAAAGTAATCCTGATAGAGCAGCAAGACTCAGGATCCAGTCCAACAACCCTAGAATCACACTCTAACACAGTCTTTCTGCAGACAACACATGTCCACAAATGCTTAGTCAAAGCAGCCATCCATTACAACTCCTCAGACACTGGTCAAAACCACCTCTCTTTGGATCTCCCCATCTCTATTAACAGGCAAAAGTCTTCCGACATGGTCTTCTTGAAAGTCTTCAGACGTAGTCTTTATTGACCATAAAGTATGCCCCCTGGGTATCTATAAAGTATGCCCCCTGGGTATCTATAAAGTATGCCCCCTGGGTATCCATAAAGTATGCCCCCTGGGTATCCATAAAGTATGCCCCCTGGGTATCCATAAAGTATACCCCTTGGGTATCCATAAAGTCGGTAGTCCATAGTTGTTTTGGGCTATACGTGTGACACTTTACCTCAGTGTCTCTGTCAATCAGAGTTTGTTCTTAATGGTTCTGTAGTTTTTGTCACAGCTTGGTATGAGGGGATGACTAACAGTCTTCCCTTCATCGTCAGTCTAAGTGTCTCAGTTATGATTGCCATCCTTTCTTTACATATGGAGTTAACAGTTGAGAGACTTGGTGATGTCACTGCTCAGCGATTCTCTTGCTATCGTGTGACCTAGAAAAGAGAAACCAAAGCACAGTAGATAAGAGAGTTGAACCAATGACACAGAAACAATTATCTTTGAGTGACAGAGCATGCACCTCTACAATATAAAACCTCTGACAGCCCCTCCCACCGCTCACATGATGTTAGAGGGAACTGACGTTTATGAACCAGTGTATTTCCACTGTTAGTGATATCCTTCATTCTACAGGACCATCAGAGCTAGACGCCCTCAGGCATCTACACCCCTGCAACGTGGGAGTGAGAGAGACAGAAAGAAAAGAACGAGAGTCTGCATCACACAGAGGAACGCAGAGATAGATAGAGAGAGGGAAAGAAGGTCACAGATAGACGGAGGGAGAGAAAGAGGGAGACAGTCGCTGGAAGGAAGAGCTGTTGCCGTGGCGTCGGCTTCGTTGCAGAAA